>NW_027189154.1:1983248-2161565 GCF_040958095.1 Procambarus clarkii | reverse complement strand
TACTCAGTATTTTAACGAGAAACAAATAAATGATTGAAAATTAAGTATTTAAGGTTATTATCTAATCAATTATGTGTTTGCATAATTTGTATCGTATTTATATGAATTAATACCCATAGACTGAAAATTCACAAAAACGTGGAAAAAACGGCAAAATATTGCCTAATTCGATGATATTTTGTTTAAATCACATAAAGGAAAAGGGGATGATAAACGTCAAAATATTGCTAAATTCGATGATTTTTAGTACGAAACAAAATGCAAGAAAACTTGCTTAAAATGCAATATTGTTCGAAATTCTGAGATTTGAAGGCCAAATCACATATCGTGATACTACATGAAATAGAATCGAAATATTGGTAAAAATGAGTATATATACGTAGTATCAAAATACATGAAAAACGTGAAAAAGTCACTATTTAACCATATTTGAGGATTTTAACTTCAAATCATAGAGCGAGGTTTCGTATTATTTAGATTCAAGAATAGCCATATGACAATGTTGTTTCCAATACAAATGATAAAAATCAATGTGTTTTCATTAGAATTAACTAAAATGTTCCTGATTTTCCGTTTATATTACCGAGGGAAGATGTACACGTAAAACCACTCTAATCCGGCTGAAACGTCGATATATGCAATAAAAACCGAACTTCTCCCCTTTTCAATATCTTACTCAGTATTTTAACGAGAAACAAATAGATGATTGAAAATGAAGTATTTAAGGTTATTATCTAATCAATTATGTGTTTGCATAATTTTTATCGAATATATATGAATTATTACCCATAGACTGTAAATTCACAAAAACGTAGAAAACGGCAAAATATTGCCTAATTCGATGATATTTTGTTTAAGTCACGTAAAGGAAAAGGGGATGATGAACGTCAAAATATTGCTAAATTCGATGATTTTTCGTACTAAACAAAATGCAAGAAAACTTGCTTAAAATGCAATATTATGCGAAATTATGAGATTTGAAGGCCAAATCACATATCGTGATACTACATGAAATAGAATCGAAATAATGGTAACAATGAATATATTTACGTAGTATCAAACTACATGAAAAACGTGAAAAAAGTCACTATTTAACCATATTTGAGGATTTTAACTTCAAATCATAGAGAGAGGTTTCGTATTATTTAGATCCAAGAAAAGACATATGACAATGTTGTTTCCAATACAATAGATATAAATCAATGTGTTTTCATTAGAATTAACTAAAATGTTCCTGATTTTCCGTTTATATTACCGAGGGAAGATGTACACGTAAAACCGCTCTAATCCGGCTGAAACGTCGATATATGCAATAAAAACCGAACTTCTCCCCTTTTCAATATCTTACTCAGTATTTTAACGAGAAACAAATAAATAATTGAAAATTAAGTATTTAAGGTTATTATCTAATCAATTATGTGTTTGCATAATTTGTATCGTATTTATATGAATTAATACCCATAGACTGAAAATTCACAAAAACGTGGAAAAACGGCAAAATATTGCCTAATTCGATGATATTTTGTTTAAATCACATAAAGGAAAAGGGGATGATAAACGTCAAAATATTGCTAAATTCGATGATTTTTAGTACGAAACAAAATGCAAGAAAACTTGCTTAAAATGGAATATTATGCGAAATTCTGTGATTTGAAGGCCAAATCACATATCGTGATACTACATGAAATAGAATCGAAATATTGGTAAAAATGAATATATTTACGTAGTATCAAACTACATGAAAAACGTGAAAAAAGTCACTATTTAACCATATTTGAGGATTTTTACTTCAAATCATAGAGCGAGGTTTCGTATTATTTAGATCCAAGAAAAGACATATGACAATGTTGTTTCCAATACAAATTATAAAAATCAATGTGTTTTCATTAGAATTAACTAAAATGTTCCTGATTTTCCGTTTATATTACCGAGGGAAGATGTACACGTAAAACCGCTCTAATCCGGCTGAAACGTCGATATATGCAATAAAAACCGAACTTCTCCCCTTTTCAATATCTTACTCAGTATTTTAACGAGAAACAAATAAATGATTGAAAATTAAGTATTTAGGGTTATTATCTAATCAATTATGTGTTTGCATAATTTTTATCGTATATATATGAATTAATACCCATAGACTGAAAATTCACAAAAACGTGGAAAAACGGCAAAATATTGCCTAATTCGATGATATTTTGTTTAAATCACATAAAGGAAAAGGGGATGATAAACGTCAAAATATTGCTAAATTCGATGATTTTTCGTACGAAACAAAATGCAAGAAAACTTGCTTAAAATGCAATATTGTTCGAAATTCTGAGATTTGAAGGCCAAATCACATATCGTGATACTACATGAAATAGAATCGAAATATTGGTAAAAATGAATATATATACGTAGTATCAAACTACATGAAAAACGTGAAAAAAGTCACTATTTAACCATATTTGAGGATTTTAACTTCAAATCATAGAGCGAGGTTTCGTATTATTTAGATTCAAGAATAGCCATATGACAATGTTGTTTCCAATACAAATGATAAAAATCAATGTGTTTTCATTAGAATTAACTAAAATGTTCCTGATTTTCCGTTTATATTACCGAGGGAAGATGTACACGTAAAACCACTCTAATCCGGCTGAAACGTCCATATATGCAATAAAAACCGAACTTCTCCCCTTTTCAATATCTTACTCAGTATTTTAACGAGAAACAAATAGATGATTGAAAATGAAGTATTTAAGGTTATTATCTAATCAATTATGTGTTTGCATAATTTTTATCGAATATATATGAATTAATACCCATAGACTGTAAATTCACAAAAACGTAGAAAACTGCAAAATATTGCCTAATTCGATGATATTTTGTTTAAGTCACATAAAGGAAAAGGGGATGATAAACGTCAAAATATTGCTAAATTCGATGATTTTTCGTACTAAACAAAATGCAAGAAAACTTGCCTAAAATGCATTATTATGCGAAATTCTGAGATTTGAAAGCCAAATCACATATCGTGATACTACATGAAATAGAATCGAAATATTGGTAAATATGAATATATTTACGTAGTATCAAACTACATGAAAAACGTGATAAAAGTCACTATTTAACCATATTTGAGGATTTTAACTTCAAATCATAGAGAGAGGTTTCGTATTATTTAGATCCAAGAAAAGACATATGACAATGTTGTTTCCAATTCAAATGATAAAAATCAATGTGTTTTCATTAGAATTAACTAAAATGTTCCTGATTTTTCGTTTATATTACCGAGGGAAGATGTACACGAAAATCGCTCTATTCCGGCTGAAACGTCGATATATGCAATAAAAACAGAACTTCTCACCTTTTCAATATCTTACTCAGTATTTTAATGAGAAACAAATAGTTGATTGAAATGAAGTATTTAAGGTTATTATCTAATCAAGTAAGTGTTTGCATCATTTTTATCGTATATATAATGAATATATACCAATAGACTGTAAATTCACAAAAATGTAGAAAACGGCAAAATATTGCCTAATTCGATGATATATTGTTTAAGTTACATAAAGGAAAAGGGGATGATAAACGTCAAAATATTGCTAAATTCGATGATTTTTCGTACGAAACAAAAGGCAAGAAAACTTGCTTAAAATGCAATACTGTGCGAAATTCTGAGATTTGAAGGCTAAATCACATATCGTGATACTACATTAAATAGAATCGAAATATTGGTAAAAATGAATATATTTACGTAGTATCAAACTACATGAAAAACGTGAAAAAAGTCCCTATTTAACCACATTTGAGGATTTTAACTTCAAATCATAGAGAGAGGTTTCGTATTATTTAGATCCAAGAAAAGACATATGACAATGTTGTTTCCAATACAAATGATACAAATCAATGTGTTTTCATTAGAATTAACTAAAATGTTCCTGATTTTCCGTTTATATTACCGAGGGAAGATGTACACGTAAAACCGCTCTAATTCGGCTGAAACGTCGATATATGCAATAAAAACAGAACTTCTCCCCTTTTCAATATCTTAATCAATATTTTAACGAGAAATAAATAGTTGATTGAAAATGAAGTATTTAAGGTTATTATCTAATCAATTACGTGTCTGCGTCATTTTTATCGTATATATAATGAATTAATACCCATAGACTGAAAATTCACAAAAACGTGGAAAAACGTCAAAATACTGCCTAATTCGATGATATTTTGTTTAAATCAAATAAAGGAAAAGGGGATGATAAACGTCAAAATATTGCTAAATTCGATGATTTTTCGTACGAAACAAAATGCAAGAAAACTAGCTTAAAATGCAATATTGTGCGAAATTCTGAGATTTGAAGGCCAAATCACATATCGTGATACTACATGAAATAGAATCGAAATATTGGTAAAAATGAATATATATACGTAGTATCAAACTACATGAAAAACGTGAAAAAAGTCACTATTTAACCATATTTGAGGATTTTAACTTCAAATCATAGAGCGAGGTTTCGTATTATTTAGATTCAAGAATAGCCATATGACAATGTTGTTTCCAATACAAATGATAAAAATCAATGTGTTTTCATTAGAATTAACTGAAATGTTCCTGATTTTCCGTTTATATTACCGAGGGAAGATGTACACGTAAAACCGCTCTAATCCGGCTGAAACGTCGATATATGCAATAAAAACTGAACTTCTCCCCTCTTCAATATCTTTCTCAGTATTTTAACGAGAAACAAATAAATTATTGAAAATTAAGTATTTAAGGTTATTATCTAATCAATTATGTGTTTGCATCATTTTTGTCGTATATATATGAATTAATACCCATAGACTGAAAATTCACAAAAACGTGGAAAACGGCAAAATATTGCCTAATTCGATGATATTTTGTTTAAGTCACATAAATGAAAAGGGGATGATAAACGTCAAAATATTGCTAAATTCGATGATTTTTCGTACGAAACAAAATGCAAGAAAACTTGCCTAAAATGCAATATTGTGCGAAATTCTGAGATTTGAAGGCCAAATCACATACCGTGATACTACATGAAATAGAATCGAAATATTGGTAAAAAGGAATATATATACGTAGTATCAAACTACATGAAAAACGTGAAAAAAGTCACTATTTAACCATATTTGAGTATTTTAACTTCAAATCATAGAGCGAGGTTTCGTATTATTTAGATTCAAGAATAGCCATATGACAATGTTGTTTCCAATACAAATGATAAAAATCAATGTGTTTTCATTAGAATTAACTAAAATGTTCCTGATTTTCCGTTTATATTACCGAGGGAAGATGTACACGTAAAACCGCTCTAATCCGGCTGAAACGTCGATATATGCAATAAAAACCGAACTTCTCCCCTTTTCAATATCTTACTCAGTATTTTAACGAGAAACAAATAGATGATTGAAAATGAAGTATTTAAGGTTATTATCTAATCAATTATGTGTTTGCATCATTTTTATCGTGTATATATGAATTAATACCCATAGACTGTAAATTCACAAAAACGTAGAAAACGGCAAAATATTGCCTAATTCCATGATATTTTGTTTAAGTCACATAAAGGAAAAGGGTATGATAAACGTCAAAATATTGCTAAATTCGATGATTTTTCGTACGAAACAAAATGCAAGAAAACTTGCTTAAAATGCAATACTATGCGAAATTCTGAGATTTGAAGGCCAAATCACATATCGTGATACTACATGAAATAGAATCGAAATATTGGTAAAAATGAATATATTTACGTAGTATCAAACTACATGAAAAACGTGAAAAAAGTCACTATTTAACCATATTTGAGGATTTTTACTTCAAATCATAGAGCGAGGTTTCGTATTATTTAGATCCAAGAAAAGACATATGACAATGTTGTTTCCAATACAAATTATAAAAATCAATGTGTTTTCATTAGAATTAACTAAAATGTTCCTGATTTTCCGTTTATATTACCGAGGGAAGATGTACACGTAAAACCGCTCTAATCCGGCTGAAACGTCGATATATGCAATAAAAACCGAACTTCTCCCCTTTTCAATATCTTACTCAGTATTTTAACGAGAAACAAATAAATGATTGAAAATTAAGTATTTAGGGTTATTATCTAATCAATTATGTGTTTGCATAATTTTTATCGTATATATATGAATTAATACCCATAGACTGAAAATTCACAAAAACGTGGAAAAACGGCAAAATATTGCCTAATTCGATGATATTTTGTTTAAATCACATAAAGGAAAAGGGGATGATAAACGTCAAAATATTGCTAAATTCGATGATTTTTCGTACGAAACAAAATGCAAGAAAACTTGCTTAAAATGCAATATTGTTCGAAATTCTGAGATTTGAAGGCCAAATCACATATCGTGATACTACATGAAATAGAATCGAAATATTGGTAAAAATGAATATATATACGTAGTATCAAACTACATGAAAAACGTGAAAAAAGTCATTATTTAACCATATTTGAGGATTTTAACTTCAAATCATAGAGCGAGGTTTCGTATTATTTAGATTCAAGAATAGCCATATGACAATGTTGTTTCCAATACAAATGATAAAAATCAATGTGTTTTCATTAGAATTAACTAAAATGTTCCTGATTTTCCGTTTATATTACCGAGGGAAGATGTACACGTAAAACCACTCTAATCCGGCTGAAACGTCCATATATGCAATAAAAACCGAACTTCTCCCCTTTTCAATATCTTACTCAGTATTTTAACGAGAAACAAATAGATGATTGAAAATGAAGTATTTAAGGTTATTATCTAATCAATTATGTGTTTGCATAATTTTTATCGAATATATATGAATTAATACCCATAGACTGTAAATTCACAAAAACGTAGAAAACTGCAAAATATTGCCTAATTCGATGATATTTTGTTTAAGTCACATAAAGGAAAAGGGGATGATAAACGTCAAAATATTGCTAAATTCGATGATTTTTCGTACTAAACAAAATGCAAGAAAACTTGCCTAAAATGCATTATTATGCGAAATTCTGAGATTTGAAAGCCAAATCACATATCGTGATACTACATGAAATAGAATCGAAATATTGGTAAATATGAATATATTTACGTAGTATCAAACTACATGAAAAACGTGATAAAAGTCACTATTTAACCATATTTGAGGATTTTAACTTCAAATCATAGAGAGAGGTTTCGTATTATTTAGATCCAAGAAAAGACATATGACAATGTTGTTTCCAATTCAAATGATAAAAATCAATGTGTTTTCATTAGAATTAACTAAAATGTTCCTGATTTTTCGTTTATATTACCGAGGGAAGATGTACACGAAAATCGCTCTATTCCGGCTGAAACGTCGATATATGCAATAAAAACAGAACTTCTCACCTTTTCAATATCTTACTCAGTATTTTAATGAGAAACAAATAGTTGATTGAAATGAAGTATTTAAGGTTATTATCTAATCAAGTAAGTGTTTGCATCATTTTTATCGTATATATAATGAATATATACCAATAGACTGTAAATTCACAAAAATGTAGAAAACGGCAAAATATTGCCTAATTCGATGATATATTGTTTAAGTTACATAAAGGAAAAGGGGATGATAAACGTCAAAATATTGCTAAATTCGATGATTTTTCGTACGAAACAAAAGGCAAGAAAACTTGCTTAAAATGCAATACTGTGCGAAATTCTGAGATTTGAAGGCTAAATCACATATCGTGATACTACATTAAATAGAATCGAAATATTGGTAAAAATGAATATATTTACGTAGTATCAAACTACATGAAAAACGTGAAAAAAGTCCCTATTTAACCACATTTGAGGATTTTAACTTCAAATCATAGAGAGAGGTTTCGTATTATTTAGATCCAAGAAAAGACATATGACAATGTTGTTTCCAATACAAATGATACAAATCAATGTGTTTTCATTAGAATTAACTAAAATGTTCCTGATTTTCCGTTTATATTACCGAGGGAAGATGTACACGTAAAACCGCTCTAATTCGGCTGAAACGTCGATATATGCAATAAAAACAGAACTTCTCCCCTTTTCAATATCTTAATCAATATTTTAACGAGAAATAAATAGTTGATTGAAAATGAAGTATTTAAGGTTATTATCTAATCAATTACGTGTCTGCGTCATTTTTATCGTATATATAATGAATTAATACCCATAGACTGAAAATTCACAAAAACGTGGAAAAACGTCAAAATACTGCCTAATTCGATGATATTTTGTTTAAATCAAATAAAGGAAAAGGGGATGATAAACGTCAAAATATTGCTAAATTCGATGATTTTTCGTACGAAACAAAATGCAAGAAAACTAGCTTAAAATGCAATATTGTGCGAAATTCTGAGATTTGAAGGCCAAATCACATATCGTGATACTACATGAAATAGAATCGAAATATTGGTAAAAATGAATATATATACGTAGTATCAAACTACATGAAAAACGTGAAAAAAGTCACTATTTAACCATATTTGAGGATTTTAACTTCAAATCATAGAGCGAGGTTTCGTATTATTTAGATTCAAGAATAGCCATATGACAATGTTGTTTCCAATACAAATGATAAAAATCAATGTGTTTTCATTAGAATTAACTGAAATGTTCCTGATTTTCCGTTTATATTACCGAGGGAAGATGTACACGTAAAACCGCTCTAATCCGGCTGAAACGTCGATATATGCAATAAAAACTGAACTTCTCCCCTCTTCAATATCTTTCTCAGTATTTTAACGAGAAACAAATAAATTATTGAAAATTAAGTATTTAAGGTTATTATCTAATCAATTATGTGTTTGCATCATTTTTGTCGTATATATATGAATTAATACCCATAGACTGAAAATTCACAAAAACGTGGAAAACGGCAAAATATTGCCTAATTCGATGATATTTTGTTTAAGTCACATAAATGAAAAGGGGATGATAAACGTCAAAATATTGCTAAATTCGATGATTTTTCGTACGAAACAAAATGCAAGAAAACTTGCCTAAAATGCAATATTGTGCGAAATTCTGAGATTTGAAGGCCAAATCACATACCGTGATACTACATGAAATAGAATCGAAATATTGGTAAAAAGGAATATATATACGTAGTATCAAACTACATGAAAAACGTGAAAAAAGTCACTATTTAACCATATTTGAGTATTTTAACTTCAAATCATAGAGCGAGGTTTCGTATTATTTAGATTCAAGAATAGCCATATGACAATGTTGTTTCCAATACAAATGATAAAAATCAATGTGTTTTCATTAGAATTAACTAAAATGTTCCTGATTTTCCGTTTATATTACCGAGGGAAGATGTACACGTAAAACCGCTCTAATCCGGCTGAAACGTCGATATATGCAATAAAAACCGAACTTCTCCCCTTTTCAATATCTTACTCAGTATTTTAACGAGAAACAAATAGATGATTGAAAATGAAGTATTTAAGGTTATTATCTAATCAATTATGTGTTTGCATCATTTTTATCGTGTATATATGAATTAATACCCATAGACTGTAAATTCACAAAAACGTAGAAAACGGCAAAATATTGCCTAATTCCATGATATTTTGTTTAAGTCACATAAAGGAAAAGGGTATGATAAACGTCAAAATATTGCTAAATTCGATGATTTTTCGTACGAAACAAAATGCAAGAAAACTTGCTTAAAATGCAATACTATGCGAAATTCTGAGATTTGAAGGCCAAATCACATATCGTGATACTACATGAAATAGAATCGAAATATTGGTAAAAATGAATATATTTACGTAGTATCAAACTACATGAAAAACGTGAAAAAAGTCACTATTTAACCATATTTGAGGATTTTTACTTCAAATCATAGAGCGAGGTTTCGTATTATTTAGATCCAAGAAAAGACATATGACAATGTTGTTTCCAATACAATAGATATAAATCAATGTGTTTTCATTAGAATTAACTAAAATGTTCCTGATTTTCCGTTTATATTACCGAGGGAAGATGTACACGTAAAACCGCTCTAATCCGGCTGAAACGTCGATATATGCAATAAAAACCGAACTTCTCCCCTTTTCAATATCTTACTCAGTATTTTAACGAGAAACAAATAAATAATTGAAAATTAAGTATTTAAGGTTATTATCTAATCAATTATGTGTTTGCATAATTTGTATCGTATTTATATGAATTAATACCCATAGACTGAAAATTCACAAAAACGTGGAAAAACGGCAAAATATTGCCTAATTCGATGATATTTTGTTTAAATCACATAAAGGAAAAGGGGATGATAAACGTCAAAATATTGCTAAATTCGATGATTTTTAGTACGAAACAAAATGCAAGAAAACTTGCTTAAAATGGAATATTATGCGAAATTCTGTGATTTGAAGGCCAAATCACATATCGTGATACTACATGAAATAGAATCGAAATATTGGTAAAAATGAATATATTTACGTAGTATCAAACTACATGAAAAACGTGAAAAAAGTCACTATTTAACCATATTTGAGGATTTTTACTTCAAATCATAGAGCGAGGTTTCGTATTATTTAGATCCAAGAAAAGACATATGACAATGTTGTTTCCAATACAAATTATAAAAATCAATGTGTTTTCATTAGAATTAACTAAAATGTTCCTGATTTTTCGTTTATATTACCGAGGGAAGATGTACACGAAAATCGCTCTATTCCGGCTGAAACGTCGATATATGCAATAAAAACAGAACTTCTCACCTTTTCAATATCTTACTCAGTATTTTAATGAGAAACAAATAGTTGATTGAAATGAAGTATTTAAGGTTATTATCTAATCAAGTAAGTGTTTGCATCATTTTTATCGTATATATAATGAATATATACCAATAGACTGTAAATTCACAAAAATGTAGAAAACGGCAAAATATTGCCTAATTCGATGATATATTGTTTAAGTTACATAAAGGAAAAGGGGATGATAAACGTCAAAATATTGCTAAATTCGATGATTTTTCGTACGAAACAAAAGGCAAGAAAACTTGCTTAAAATGCAATACTGTGCGAAATTCTGAGATTTGAAGGCCAAATCACATATCGCGATACTACATGAAATAGAATCGAAATATTGGTAAAAATGAATATATATACGTAGTATCAAACTACATGAAAAACGTGAAAAAAGTCACTATTTAACCATATTTGAGGATTTTAACTTCAAATCATAGAGCGAGGTTTCGTATTATTTAGATTCAAGAATAGCCATATGACAATGTTGTTTCCAATACAAATGATAAAAATCAATGTGTTTTCATTAGAATTAACTGAAATGTTCCTGATTTTCCGTTTATATTACCGAGGGAAGATGTACACGTAAAACCGCTCTAATCCGGCTGAAACGTCGATATATGCAATAAAAACTGAACTTCTCCCCTCTTCAATATCTTTCTCAGTATTTTAACGAGAAACAAATAAATTATTGAAAATTAAGTATTTAAGGTTATTATCTAATCAATTATGTGTTTGCATCATTTTTGTCGTATATATATGAATTAATACCCATAGACTGAAAATTCACAAAAACGTGGAAAACGGCAAAATATTGCCTAATTCGATGATATTTTGTTTAAGTCACATAAATGAAAAGGGGATGATAAACGTCAAAATATTGCTAAATTCGATGATTTTTCGTACGAAACAAAATGCAAGAAAACTTGCCTAAAATGCAATATTGTGCGAAATTCTGAGATTTGAAGGCCAAATCACATACCGTGATACTACATGAAATAGAATCGAAATATTGGTAAAAAGGAATATATATACGTAGTATCAAACTACATGAAAAACGTGAAAAAAGTCACTATTTAACCATATTTGAGTATTTTAACTTCAAATCATAGAGCGAGGTTTCGTATTATTTAGATTCAAGAATAGCCATATGACAATGTTGTTTCCAATACAAATGATAAAAATCAATGTGTTTTCATTAGAATTAACTAAAATGTTCCTGATTTTCCGTTTATATTACCGAGGGAAGATGTACACGTAAAACCGCTCTAATCCGGCTGAAACGTCGATATATGCAATAAAAACCGAACTTCTCCCCTTTTCAATATCTTACTCAGTATTTTAACGAGAAACAAATAGATGATTGAAAATGAAGTATTTAAGGTTATTATCTAATCAATTATGTGTTTGCATCATTTTTATCGTGTATATATGAATTAATACCCATAGACTGTAAATTCACAAAAACGTAGAAAACGGCAAAATATTGCCTAATTCCATGATATTTTGTTTAAGTCACATAAAGGAAAAGGGTATGATAAACGTCAAAATATTGCTAAATTCGATGATTTTTCGTACGAAACAAAATGCAAGAAAACTTGCTTAAAATGCAATACTATGCGAAAATCTGAGATTTGAAGGCCAAATCACATATCGTGATACTACATGAAATAGAATCGAAATATTGGTAAAAATGAATATATTTACGTAGTATCAAACTACATGAAAAACGTGAAAAAAGTCACTATTTAACCATATTTGAGGATTTTAACTTCAAATCATAGAGAGAGGTTTCGTATTATTTAGATCCAAGAAAAGACATATGACAATGTTGTTTCCAATACAATAGATATAAATCAATGTGTTTTCATTA
Organism: Procambarus clarkii; assembly: GCF_040958095.1. Classification (NCBI taxonomy): domain Eukaryota; kingdom Metazoa; phylum Arthropoda; class Malacostraca; order Decapoda; family Cambaridae; genus Procambarus; species Procambarus clarkii. The sequence continues at coordinate 2,148,920 of NW_027189154.1, read as the reverse complement.
GAATTAACTAAAATGTTCCTGATTTTCCGTTTATATTACCGAGGGAAGATGTACACGTAAAACCGCTCTAATCCGGCTGAAACGTCGATATATGCAATAAAAACCGAACTTCTCCCCTTTTCAATATCTTACTCAGTATTTTAACGAGAAACAAATAAATAATTGAAAATTAAGTATTTAAGGTTATTATCTAATCAATTATGTGTTTGCATAATTTGTATCGTATTTATATGAATTAATACCCATAGACTGAAAATTCACAAAAACGTGGAAAAACGGCAAAATATTGCCTAATTCGATGATATTTTGTTTAAATCACATAAAGGAAAAGGGGATGATAAACGTCAAAATATTGCTAAATTCGATGATTTTTAGTACGAAACAAAATGCAAGAAAACTTGCTTAAAATGGAATATTATGCGAAATTCTGTGATTTGAAGGCCAAATCACATATCGTGATACTACATGAAATAGAATCGAAATATTGGTAAAAATGAATATATTTACGTAGTATCAAACTACATGAAAAACGTGAAAAAAGTCACTATTTAACCATATTTGAGGATTTTTACTTCAAATCATAGAGCGAGGTTTCGTATTATTTAGATCCAAGAAAAGACATATGACAATGTTGTTTCCAATACAATAGATATAAATCAATGTGTTTTCATTAGAATTAACTAAAATGTTCCTGATTTTCCGTTTATATTACCGAGGGAAGATGTACACGTAAAACCGCTCTAATCCGGCTGAAACGTCGATATATGCAATAAAAACCGAACTTCTCCCCTTTTCAATATCTTACTCAGTATTTTAACGAGAAACAAATAAATAATTGAAAATTAAGTATTTAAGGTTATTATCTAATCAATTATGTGTTTGCATAATTTGTATCGTATTTATATGAATTAATACCCATAGACTGAAAATTCACAAAAACGTGGAAAAACGGCAAAATATTGCCTAATTCGATGATATTTTGTTTAAATCACATAAAGGAAAAGGGGATGATAAACGTCAAAATATTGCTAAATTCGATGATTTTTAGTACGAAACAAAATGCAAGAAAACTTGCTTAAAATGGAATATTATGCGAAATTCTGTGATTTGAAGGCCAAATCACATATCGTGATACTACATGAAATAGAATCGAAATATTGGTAAAAATGAATATATTTACGTAGTATCAAACTACATGAAAAACGTGAAAAAAGTCACTATTTAACCATATTTGAGGATTTTTACTTCAAATCATAGAGCGAGGTTTCGTATTATTTAGATCCAAGAAAAGACATATGACAATGTTGTTTCCAATACAAATTATAAAAATCAATGTGTTTTCATTAGAATTAACTAAAATGTTCCTGATTTTCCGTTTATATTACCGAGGGAAGATGTACACGTAAAACCGCTCTAATCCGGCTGAAACGTCGATATATGCAATAAAAACCGAACTTCTCCCCTTTTCAATATCTTACTCAGTATTTTAACGAGAAACAAATAAATGATTGAAAATTAAGTATTTAGGGTTATTATCTAATCAATTATGTGTTTGCATAATTTTTATCGTATATATATGAATTAATACCCATAGACTGAAAATTCACAAAAACGTGGAAAAACGGCAAAATATTGCCTAATTCGATGATATTTTGTTTAAATCACATAAAGGAAAAGGGGATGATAAACGTCAAAATATTGCTAAATTCGATGATTTTTCGTACGAAACAAAATGCAAGAAAACTTGCTTAAAATGCAATATTGTTCGAAATTCTGAGATTTGAAGGCCAAATCACATATCGTGATACTACATGAAATAGAATCGAAATATTGGTAAAAATGAATATATATACGTAGTATCAAACTACATGAAAAACGTGAAAAAAGTCACTATTTAACGATATTTGAGGATTTTAACTTCAAATCATAGAGCGAGGTTTCGTATTATTTAGATTCAAGAATAGCCATATGACAATGTTGTTTCCAATACAAATGATAAAAATCAATGTGTTTTCATTAGAATTAACTAAAATGTTCCTGATTTTCCGTTTATATTACCGAGGGAAGATGTACACGTAAAACCACTCTAATCCGGCTGAAACGTCCATATATGCAATAAAAACCGAACTTCTCCCCTTTTCAATATCTTACTCAGTATTTTAACGAGAAACAAATAGATGATTGAAAATGAAGTATTTAAGGTTATTATCTAATCAATTATGTGTTTGCATAATTTTTATCGAATATATATGAATTAATACCCATAGACTGTAAATTCACAAAAACGTAGAAAACTGCAAAATATTGCCTAATTCGATGATATTTTGTTTAAGTCACATAAAGGAAAAGGGGATGATAAACGTCAAAATATTGCTAAATTCGATGATTTTTCGTACTAAACAAAATGCAAGAAAACTTGCCTAAAATGCATTATTATGCGAAATTCTGAGATTTGAAGGCCAAATCACATATCGTGATACTACATGAAATAGAATCGAAATATTGGTAAATATGAATATATTTACGTAGTATCAAACTACATGAAAAACGTGATAAAAGTCACTATTTAACCATATTTGAGGATTTTAACTTCAAATCATAGAGAGAGGTTTCGTATTATTTAGATCCAAGAAAAGACATATGACAATGTTGTTTCCAATTCAAATGATAAAAATCAATGTGTTTTCATTAGAATTAACTAAAATGTTCCTGATTTTTCGTTTATATTACCGAGGGAAGATGTACACGAAAATCGCTCTATTCCGGCTGAAACGTCGATATATGCAATAAAAACAGAACTTCTCACCTTTTCAATATCTTACTCAGTATTTTAATGAGAAACAAATAGTTGATTGAAATGAAGTATTTAAGGTTATTATCTAATCAAGTAAGTGTTTGCATCATTTTTATCGTATATATAATGAATATATACCAATAGACTGTAAATTCACAAAAATGTAGAAAACGGCAAAATATTGCCTAATTCGATGATATATTGTTTAAGTTACATAAAGGAAAAGGGGATGATAAACGTCAAAATATTGCTAAATTCGATGATTTTTCGTACGAAACAAAAGGCAAGAAAACTTGCTTAAAATGCAATACTGTGCGAAATTCTGAGAATTGAAGGCTAAATCACATATCGTGATACTACATTAAATAGAATCGAAATATTGGTAAAAATGAATATATTTACGTAGTATCAAACTACATGAAAAACGTGAAAAAAGTCCCTATTTAACCACATTTGAGGATTTTAACTTCAAATCATAGAGAGAGGTTTCGTATTATTTAGATCCAAGAAAAGACATATGACAATGTTGTTTCCAATACAAATGATACAAATCAATGTGTTTTCATTAGAATTAACTAAAATGTTCCTGATTTTCCGTTTATATTACCGAGGGAAGATGTACACGTAAAACCGCTCTAATTCGGCTGAAACGTCGATATATGCAATAAAAACAGAACTTCTCCCCTTTTCAATATCTTAATCAGTATTTTAACGAGAAACAAATAGTTGATTGAAAATGAAGTATTTAAGGTTATTATCTAATCAATTACGTGTCTGCGTCATTTTTATCGTATATATAATGAATTAATACCCATAGACTGAAAATTCACAAAAACGTGGAAAACGGCAAAATATTGCCTAATTCGATGATATTTTGTTTAAGTCACATAAATGAAAAGGGGATGATAAACGTCAAAATATTACTAAATTCGATGATTTTTCGTACGAAACAAAATGCAAGAAAACTTGCCTAAAATGCAATATTGTGCGAAATTCTGAGATTTGAAGGCCAAATCACATACCGTGATACTACATGAAATAGAATCGAAATATTGGTAAAAAGGAATATATATACGTAGTATCAAACTACATGAAAAACGTGAAAAAAGTCACTATTTAACCATATTTGAGTATTTTAACTTCAAATCATAGAGCGAGGTTTCGTATTATTTAGATTCAAGAATAGCCATATGACAATGTTGTTTCCAATACAAATGATAAAAATCAATGTGTTTTCATTAGAATTAACTAAAATGTTCCTGATTTTCCGTTTATATTACCGAGGGAAGATGTACACGTAAAACCGCTCTAATCCGGCTGAAACGTCGATATATGCAATAAAAACCGAACTTCTCCCCTTTTCAATATCTTACTCAGTATTTTAACGAGAAACAAATAGATGATTGAAAATGAAGTATTTAAGGTTATTATCTAATCAATTATGTGTTTGCATCATTTTTATCGTGTATATATGAATTAATACCCATAGACTGTAAATTCACAAAAACGTAGAAAACGGCAAAATATTGCCTAATTCCATGATATTTTGTTTAAGTCACATAAAGGAAAAGGGGATGATAAACGTCAAAATATTGCTAAATTCGATGATTTTTCGTACGAAACAAAAGGCAAGAAAACTTGCTTAAAATGCAATACTGTGCGAAATTCTGAGATTTGAAGGCTAAATCACATATCGTGATACTACATGAAATAGAATCGAAATATTGGTAAAAATGAATATATTTACGTAGTATCAAACTACATGAAAAACGTGAAAAAAGTCACTATTTAACCATATTTGAGGATTTTAACTTCAAATCATAGAGAGAGGTTTCGTATTATTTAGATCCAAGAAAAGACATGACAATGTTGTTTCCAATACAATAGATATAAATCAATGTGTTTTCATTAGAATTAACTAAAATGTTCCTGATTTTCCGTTTATATTACCGAGGGAAGATGTACACGTAAAACCGCTCTAATCCGGCTGAAACGTCGATATATGCAATAAAAACCGAACTTCTCCCCTTTTCAATATCTTACTCAGTATTTTAACGAGAAACAAATAAATAATTGAAAATTAAGTATTTAAGGTTATTATCTAATCAATTATGTGTTTGCATAATTTGTATCGTATTTATATGAATTAATACCCATAGACTGAAAATTCACAAAAACGTGGAAAAACGGCAAAATATTGCCTAATTCGATGATATTTTGTTTAAATCACATAAAGGAAAAGGGGATGATAAACGTCAAAATATTGCTAAATTCGATGATTTTTAGTACGAAACAAAATGCAAGAAAACTTGCTTAAAATGGAATATTATGCGAAATTCTGTGATTTGAAGGCCAAATCACATATCGTGATACTACATGAAATAGAATCGAAATATTGGTAAAAATGAATATATTTACGTAGTATCAAACTACATGAAAAACGTGAAAAAAGTCACTATTTAACCATATTTGAGGATTTTTACTTCAAATCATAGAGCGAGGTTTCGTATTATTTAGATCCAAGAAAAGACATATGACAATGTTGTTTCCAATACAAATTATAAAAATCAATGAGTTTTCATTAGAATTAACTAAAATGTTCCTAATTTTCCGTTTATATTACCGCGGGAAGATGTACACGTAAAACCGCTCTAATCCGGCTGAAACGTCGATATATGCAATAAAAACCGAACTTCTCCCCTTTTCAATATCTTACTCAGTATTTTAACGAGAAACAAATAAATGATTGAAAATTAAGTATTTAGGGTTATTATCTAATCAATTATGTGTTTGCATAATTTTTATCGTATATATATGAATTAATACCCATAGACTGAAAATTCACAAAAACGTGGAAAAACGGCAAAATATTGCCTAATTCGATGATATTTTGTTTAAATCACATAAAGGAAAAGGGGATGATAAACGTCAAAATATTGCTAAATTCGATGATTTTTCGTACGAAACAAAATGCAAGAAAACTTGCTTAAAATGCAATATTGTTCGAAATTCTGAGATTTGAAGGCCAAATCACATATCGTGATACTACATGAAATAGAATCGAAATATTGGTAAAAATGAATATATATACGTAGTATCAAACTACATGAAAAACGTGAAAAAAGTCACTATTTAACCATATTTGAGGATTTTAACTTCAAATCATAGAGCGAGGTTTCGTATTATTTAGATTCAAGAATAGCCATATGACAATGTTGTTTCCAATACAAATGATAAAAATCAATGTGTTTTCATTAGAATTAACTAAAATGTTCCTGATTTTCCGTTTATATTACCGAGGGAAGATGTACACGTAAAACCACTCTAATCCGGCTGAAACGTCCATATATGCAATAAAAACCGAACTTCTCCCCTTTTCAATATCTTACTCAGTATTTTAACGAGAAACAAATAGATGATTGAAAATGAAGTATTTAAGGTTATTATCTAATCAATTATGTGTTTGCATCATTTTTACCGAATATATATGAATTAATACCCATAGACTGTAAATTCACAAAAACGTAGAAAACTGCAAAATATTGCCTAATTCGATGATATTTTGTTTAAGTCACATAAAGGAAAAGGGGATGATAAACGTCAAAATATTGCTAAATTCGATGATTTTTCGTACTAAACAAAATGCAAGAAAACTTGCCTAAAATGCATTATTATGCGAAATTCTGAGATTTGAAGGCCAAATCACATATCGTGATACTACATGAAATAGAATCGAAATATTGGTAAATATGAATATATTTACGTAGTATCAAACTACATGAAAAACGTGATAAAAGTCACTATTTAACCATATTTGAGGATTTTAACTTCAAATCATAGAGAGAGGTTTCGTATTATTTAGATCCAAGAAAAGACATATGACAATGTTGTTTCCAATTCAAATGATAAAAATCAATGTGTTTTCATTAGAATTAACTAAAATGTTCCTGATTTTTCGTTTATATTACCGAGGGAAGATGTACACGAAAATCGCTCTACTCCGGCTGAAACGTCGATATATGCAATAAAAACAGAACTTCTCACCTTTTCAATATCTTATTCAGTATTTTAATTAGAAACAAATAGTTGATTGAAATGAAGTATTTAAGGTTATTATCTAATCAAGTAAGTGTTTGCATCATTTTTATCGTATATATAATGAATATATACCAATAGACTGTAAATTCACAAAAATGTAGAAAACGGCAAAATATTGCCTAATTCGATGATATATTGTTTTAGTTACATAAAGGAAAAGGGGATGATAAACGTCAAAATATTGCTAAATTCGATGATTTTTCGTACGAAACAAAAGGCAAGAAAACTTGCTTAAAATGCAATACTGTGCGAAATTCTGAGATTTGAAGGCTAAATCACATATCGTGATACTACATTAAATAGAATCGAAATATTGGTAAAAATGAATATATTTATGTAGTATCAAACTACATGAAAAACGTGAAAAAAAGTCCCTATTTAACCACATTTGAGGATTTTAACTTCAAATCATAGAGAGAGGTTTCGTATTATTTAGATCCAAGAAAAGACATATGACAATGTTGTTTCCAATACAAATGATACAAATCAATGTGTTTTCATTAGAATTAACTAAAATGTTCCTGATTTTCCGTTTATATTACCGAGGGAAGATGTACACGTAAAACCGCTCTAATTCGGCTGAAACGTCGATATATGCAATAAAAACAGAACTTCTCCCCTTTTCAATATCTTAATCAGTATTTTAACGAGAAACAAATAGTTGATTGAAAATGAAGTATTTAAGGTTATTATCTAATCAATTACGTGTCTGCGTCATTTTTATCGTATATATAATGAATTAATACCCATAGACTGAAAATTCACAAAAACGTGGAAAAACGGCAAAATACTGCCTAATTCGATGATATTTTGTTTAAATCAAATAAAGGAAAAGGGGATGATAAACGTCAAAATATTGCTAAATTCGATGATTTTTCGTACGAAACAAAAGGCAAGAAAACTAGCTTAAAATGCAATATTATTCGAAATTCTGAGATTTGAAGGCCTAAATCACATATCGTTATATTACATGAAATAGAATCGAAATATTGGTAAAAATGAATATATATACGTAGTATCAAACTACATGAAAAACGTGAAAAAAAGTCACTATTTAACCATATTTGAGGATTTTAACTTCAAATCATAGAGAGAGGTTTCGTATTATTTAGATCCAAGAAAAGACATATGACAATGTTGTTTCCAATACAAATGATACAAATCAATGTGTTTTCATTAGAATTAACTAAAATGTTCCTGATTTTCCGTTTATATTACCGAGGGAAGATGTACACGTAAAACCGCTCTTAATCCTGGCTGAAACGTCGATATATTCAATAAAAACCGAACTTCTCCCCTTTCAATATCTTACTCAGTATTTTAACGAGAAACAAATAGATGATTGAAAATTAAGTATTTAAGGTTATTATCTAATCAATTATGTGTTTGCATCATTTTTATCGAATATATATGAATTAATACCCATGGACTGAAAATTCACAAAAACGTGGAAAACGGCAAAATATTGCCTAATTCGATGATATTTTGTTTATATCACATAAAGGAAAAGGGGATGATAAACGTCAAAATATTGCTAAATTCGATGATTTTTCGTACGAAACAAAATGCAAGAAAACTTGCTTAAAATGCAATATTATGCGAAATTCTGAGATTTGAAGGCCAAATCACATATCGTGATACTACATGAAATAGAATCGAAATATTGGTAAAAATGAATATATTTACGTAGTATCAAACTACATGAAAAACGTGAAAAAAGTCACTATTTAACCATATTTGAGGATTTTAACTTCAAATCATAGAGCGAGGTTTCGTATTATTTAGATCCAAGAAAAGACATATGACAATGTTGTTTCCAATTACAAATGATAAAAATCAATGTGTTTTCATTAGTATTAACTAAAATGTTCCTGATTTTCCGTTTATATTACCGAGGGAAGATGTACACGTAAAACCGCTCTAATCCGGCTGAAACGTCGATATATGCAATAAAAACCGAACTTCTCCCCTTTTCAATATCTTACTCAGTATTTTAACGAGAAACAAATAGATGATTGAAAATGAAGTATTTAAGGTTATTATCTAATCAATTATGTGTTTGCATCATTTTTATCGTTATATATGAATATATACCCATAGGACTGAAAATTCACAAAAACGTAGGAAAAACGGCAAAATATTGCCTAATTCGATGATATTTTGTTTAAAGTCACATAAAGGAAAAGGGGATGATAAACGTCAAAATATTGCTAAATTCGATGATTTTTCGTACGAAACAAAATGCAAGAAAACTTGCTTAAAATGCAATATTATGCGAAATTCTGAGATTTGAAGGCCAAATCACATATCGTGATACTACATGAAATAGAATCGAAATATTGGTAAAAATGAATATATTTACGTAGTATCAAACTACATGAAAAACGTGAAAAAAGTCACTATATAACCATATTTGAGGATTTTAACTTCAAATCATAGAGCGAGGTTTCGTATTATTTAGATCCAAGAAAAGACATATGACAATGTTGTTTCCAATACAAATGATAAAAATCAATGTGTTTTCATTAGAATTAACTAAAATGTTCCTGATTTTCCGTTTATATTACCGATGGAAGATGTACACGTAAAATCGCTCTAATCCGGCTGAAACGTCGATATATGCAATAAAAACAGAACTTCTCCCCTTTTCAATATCTTACTCAGTATTTTAACGAGAAACAATATAAATGATTGAAAATGAAGTATTTAAGGTTATTATCTAATCAATTATGTGTTTGCATCATTTTTATCGTATATATATGAATTAATACCCATAGACTGAAAATTCACAAAAACGTGGAAAAACGGCAAAATATTGCCTAATTCGATGATATTTTGTTTAAGTCACATAAAGGAAAAGGGGATGATAAACGTCAAAATATTGCTAAATTCGATGATTTTTCGTACGAAACAAAATGCAAGAAAACTTGCCTAAAATGGAATATTGTGCGAAATTCTGAGATTTGAAGGCCAAATCACATACCGTGATACTACATGAAATAGAATCGAAATATTGGTAAAAAGGAATATATATACGTAGTATCAAACTACATGAAAAACGTGAAAAAAGTCACTAATTAACCATATTTGAGTATTTTAACTTCAAATCATAGAGCGAGGTTTCGTATTATTTAGATTCAAGAATAGCCATATGACAATGTTGTTTCCAATACAAATGATAAAAATCAATGTGTTTTCATTGGAATTAACTAAAATGTTCCTGATTTTCCGTTTATATTACCGAGGGAAGATGTACACGTAAAACCGCTCTAATCCGGCTGAAACGTCGATATATGCAATAAAAACCGAACTTCTCCCCTTTTCAATATCTTACTCAGTATTTTAACGAGAAACAAATAAATAATTGAAAATTAAGTATTTAAGGTTATTATCTAATCAATTATGTGTTTGCATAATTTGTATCGTATTTATATGAATTAATACCCATAGACTGAAAATTCACAAAAACGTGGAAAAACGGCAAAATATTGCCTAATTCGATGATATTTTGTTTAAATCACATAAAGGAAAAGGGGATGATAAACGTCAAAATATTGCTAAATTCGATGATTTTTAGTACGAAACAAAATGCAAGAAAACTTGCTTAAAATGGAATATTATGCGAAATTCTGTGATTTGAAGGCCAAATCACATATCGTGATACTACATGAAATAGAATCGAAATATTGGTAAAAATGAATATATTTACGTAGTATCAAACTACATGAAAAACGTGAAAAAAGTCACTATTTAACCATATTTGAGGATTTTTACTTCAAATCATAGAGCGAGGTTTCGTATTATTTAGATCCAAGAAAAGACATATGACAATGTTGTTTCCAATACAAATTATAAAAATCAATGTGTTTTCATTAGAATTAACTAAAATGTTCCTGATTTTCCGTTTATATTACCGAGGGAAGAAGTACACGTAAAACCGCTCTAATCCGGCTGAAACGTCGATATATGCAATAAAAACCGAACTTCTCCCCTTTTCAATATCTTACTCAGTATTTTAACGAGAAACAAATAAATGATTGAAAATTAAGTATTTAGGGTTATTATCTAATCAATTATGTGTTTGCATAATTTTTATCGTATATATATGAATTAATACCCATAGACTGAAAATTCACAAAAACGTGGAAAAACGGCAAAATATTGCCTAATTCGATGATATTTTGTTTAAATCACATAAAGGAAAAGGGGATGATAAACGTCAAAATATTGCTAAATTCGATGATTTTTCGTACGAAACAAAATGCAAGAAAACTTGCTTAAAATGCAATATTGTTCGAAATTCTGAGATTTGAAGGCCAAATCACATATCGTGATACTACATGAAATAGAATCGAAATATTGGTAAAAATGAATATATATACGTAGTATCAAACTACATGAAAAACGTGAAAAAAGTCACTATTTAACCATATTTGAGGATTTTAACTTCAAATCATAGAGCGAGGTTTCGTATTATTTAGATTCAAGAATAGCCATATGACAATGTTGTTTCCAATACAAATGATAAAAATCAATGTGTTTTCATTAGAATTAACTAAAATGTTCCTGATTTTCCGTTTATATTACCGAGGGAAGATGTACACGTAAAACCACTCTAATCCGGCTGAAACGTCCATATATGCAATGAAAACCGAACTTCTCCCCTTTTCAATATCTTACTCAGTATTTTAACGAGAAACAAATAGATGATTGAAAATGAAGTATTTAAGGTTATTATCTAATCAATTATGTGTTTGCATAATTTTTATCGAATATATATGAATTAATACCCATAGACTGTAAATTCACAAAAACGTAGAAAACTGCAAAATATTGCCTAATTCGATGATATTTTGTTTAAGTCACATAAAGGAAAAGAGGATGATAAACGTCAAAATATTGCTAAATTCGATGATTTTTCGTACTAAACAAAATGCAAGAAAACTTGCCTAAAATGCATTATTATGCGAAATTCTGAGATTTGAAGGCCAAATCACATATCGTGATACTACATGAAATAGAATCGAAATATTGGTAAATATGAATATATTTACGTAGTATCAAACTACATGAAAAACGTGATAAAAGTCACTATTTAACCATATTTGAGGATTTTAACTTCAAATCATAGAGAGAGGTTTCGTATTATTTAGATCCAAGAAAAGACATATGACAATGTTGTTTCCAATTCAAATGATAAAAATCAATGTGTTTTCATTAGAATTAACTAAAATGTTCCTGATTTTTCGTTTATATTACCGAGGGAAGATGTACACGAAAATCGCTCTATTCCGGCTGAAACGTCGATATATGCAATAAAAACAGAACTTCTCACCTTTTCAATATCTTACTCAGTATTTTAATGAGAAACAAATAGTTGATTGAAATGAAGTATTTAAGGTTATTATCTAATCAAGTAAGTGTTTGCATCATTTTTATCGTATATATAATGAATATATACCAATAGACTGTAAATTCACAAAAATGTAGAAAACGGCAAAATATTGCCTAATTCGATGATATATTGTTTAAGTTACATAAAGGAAAAGGGGATGATAAACGTCAAAATATTGCTAAATTCGATGATTTTTCGTACGAAACAAAAGGCAAGAAAACTTGCTTAAAATGCAATACTGTGCGAAATTCTGAGATTTGAAGGCTAAATCACATATCGTGATACTACATTAAATAGAATCGAAATATTGGTAAAAATGAATATATTTACGTAGTATCAAACTACATGAAAAACGTGAAAAAAGTCCCTATTTAACCACATTTGAGGATTTTAACTTCAAATCATAGAGAGAGGTTTCGTATTATTTAGATCCAAGAAAAGACATATGACAATGTTGTTTCCAATACAAATGATACAAATCAATGTGTTTTCATTAGAATTAACTAAAATGTTCCTGATTTTCCGTTTATATTACCGAGGGAAGATGTACACGTAAAACCGCTCTAATCCAGCTGAAACGTCGATATATGCAATAAAAACTGAACTTCTCCCCTCTTCAATATCTTACTCAGTATTTTAACGAGAAACAAATAAATTATTGAAAATTAAGTATTTAAGGTTATTATCTAATCAATTATGTGTTTGCATCATTTTTATCGTATATATATGAATTAATACCCATAGACTGAAAATTCACAAAAACGTGGAAAACGGCAAAATATTGCCTAATTCGATGATATTTTGTTTAAGTCACATAAATGAAAAGGGGATGATAAACGTCAAAATATTGCTAAATTCGATGATTTTTCGTAAAAAACAAAATGCAAGAAAACTTGCCTAAAATGCAATATTGTGCGAAATTCTGAGATTTGAAGGCCAAATCACATACCGTGTTACTACATGAAATAGAATCGAAATATTGGTAAAAAGGAATATATATACGTAGTATCAAACTACATGAAAAACGTGAAAAAAGTCACTATTTAACCATATTTGAGTATTTTAACTTCAAATCATAGAGCGAGGTTTCGTATTATTTAGATTCAAGAATAGCCATATGACAATGTTGTTTCCAATACAAATGATAAAAATCAATGTGTTTTCATTAGAATTAACTAAAATGTTCCTGATTTTCCGTTTATATTACCGAGGGAAGATGTACACGTAAAACCGCTCTAATCCGGCTGAAACGTCGATATATGCAATAAAAACCGAACTTCTCCCCTTTTCAATATCTTACTCAGTATTTTAACGAGAAACAAATAGATGATTGAAAATGAAGTATTTAAGGTTATTATCTAATCAATTATGTGTTTGCATCATTTTTATCGTGTATATATGAATTAATACCCATAGACTGTAAATTCACAAAAACGTAGAAAACGGCAAAATATTGCCTAATTCCATGATATTTTGTTTAAGTCACATAAAGGAAAAGGGTATGATAAACGTCAAAATATTTCTAAATTCGATGATTTTTCGTACGAAACAAAATGCAAGAAAACTTGCTTAAAATGCAATACTATGCGAAATTCTGAGATTTGAAGGCCAAATCACATATCGTGATACTACATGAAATAGAATCGAAATATTGGTAAAAATGAATATATTTACGTAGTATCAAACTACATGAAAAACGTGAAAAAAGTCACTATTTAACCATATTTGAGGATTTTAACTTCAAATCATAGAGAGGTTTCGTATTATTTAGATCCAAGAAAAGACATATGACAATGTTGTTTCCAATACAATAGATATAAATCAATGTGTTTTCATTAGAATTAACTAAAATGTTCCTGATTTTCCGTTTATATTACCGAGGGAAGATGTACACGTAAAACCGCTCTAATCCGGCTGAAACGTCGATATATGCAATAAAAACCGAACTTCTCCCCTTTTCAATATCTTACTCAGTATTTTAACGAGAAACAAATAAATAATTGAAAATTAAGTATTTAAGGTTATTATCTAATCAATTATGTGTTTGCATAATTTGTATCGTATTTATATGAATTAATACCCATAGACTGAAAATTCACAAACACGTGGAAAAACGGCAAAATATTGCCTAATTCGATGATATTTTGTTTAAATCACATAAAGGAAAAGGGGATGATAAACGTCAAAATATTGCTAAATTCGATGATTTTTAGTACGAAACAAAATGCAAGAAAACTTGCTTAAAATGGAATATTATGCGAAATTCTGTGATTTGAAGGCCAAATCACATATCGTGATACTACATGAAATAGAATCGAAATATTGGTAAAAATGAATATATTTACGTAGTATCAAACTACATGAAAAACGTGAAAAAAGACACTATTTAACCATATTTGAGGATTTTTACTTCAAATCATAGAGCGAGATTTCGTATTATTTAGATCCAAGAAAAGACATATGACAATGTTGTTTCCAATACAAATTATAAAAATCAATGTGTTTTCATTAGAATTAACTAAAATATTCCTGATTTTCCGTTTATATTACCGAGGGAAGATGTACACGTAAAACCGCTCTAATCCGGCTGAAACGTCGATATATGCAATAAAAACCGAACTTCTCCCCTTTTCAATATCTTACTCAGTATTTTAACGAGAAACAAATAAATGATTGAAAATTAAGTATTTAGGGTTATTATCTAATCAATTATGTGTTTGCATAATTTTTATCGTATATATATGAATTAATACCCATAGACTGAAAATTCACAAAAACGTGGAAAAACGGCAAAATATTGCCTAATTCGATGATATTTTGTTTAAATCACATAAAGGAAAAGGGGATGATAAACGTCAAAATATTGCTAAATTCGATGATTTTTCGTACGAAACAAAATGCAAGAAAACTTGCTTAAAATGTAATATTGTTTGAAATTCTGAGATTTGAAGGCCAAATCACATATCGTGATACTACATGAAATAGAATCGAAATATTGGTAAAATGAATATATATACGTAGTATCAAACTACATGAAAAACGTGAAAAAAGTCACTATTTAACCATATTTGAGGATTTTAAATTCAAATCATAGAGCGAGGTTTCGTATTATTTAGATTCAAGAATAGCCATATGACAATGTTGTTTCCAATACAAATGATAAAAATCAATGTGTTTTCATTAGAATTAACTAAAATGTTCCTGATTTTCCGTTTATATTACCGAGGGAAGATGTACACGTAAAACCGCTCTAATCCGGCTGAAACGTCGATATATGCAATAAAAACCGAACTTCTCCCCTTTTCAATATCTTACTCAGTATTTTAACGAGAAACAAATAGATGATTGAAAATGAAGTATTTAAGGTTATTATCTAATCAATTATGTGTTTGCATCATTTTTATCGTGTATATATGAATTAATACCCATAGACTGTAAATTCACAAAAACGTAGAAAACGGCAAAATATTGCCTAATTCCATGATATTTTGTTTAAGTCACATAAAGGAAAAGGGTATGATAAACGTCAAAATATTGCTAAATTCGATGATTTTTCGTACGAAACAAAATGCAAGAAAACTTGCTTAAAATGCAATACTATGCGAAATTCTGAGATTTGAAGGCCAAATCACATATCGTGATACTACATGAAATAGAATCGAAATATTGGTAAAAATGAATATATTTACGTAGTATCAAACTACATGAAAAACGTGAAAAAAGTCACTATTTAACCATATTTGAGCATTTTAACTTCAAATCATAGAGAGAGGTTTCGTATTATTTAGATCCAAGAAAAGACATATGACAATGTTGTTTCCAATACAATAGATATAAATCAATGTGTTTTCATTAGAATTAACTAAAATGTTCCTTATTTTCCGTTTATATTACCGAGGGAAGATGTACACGTAAAACCGCTCTAATCCGGCTGAAACGTCGATATATGCAATAAAAACCGAACTTCTCCCCTTTTCAATATCTTACTCAGTATTTTAACGAGAAACAAATAAATGATTGAAAATTAAGTATTTAAGGTTATTATCTAATCAATTATGTGTTTGCATAATTTGTATCGTATATATATGAATTAATACCCATAGACTGAAAATTCACAAGAACGTGGAAAAACGGCAAAATATTGCCTAATTCGATGATATTTTGTTTAAATCACATAAAGGAAAAGGAGATGATAAACGTCAAAATATTGCTAAATACGATGATTTTTAGTACGAAACAAA
The DNA here is from genome assembly GCF_040958095.1 of Procambarus clarkii. Taxonomy (NCBI): domain Eukaryota; kingdom Metazoa; phylum Arthropoda; class Malacostraca; order Decapoda; family Cambaridae; genus Procambarus; species Procambarus clarkii. The sequence goes on along the minus strand of NW_027189154.1, from coordinate 2,132,392 downwards.
ATGCAAGAAAACTTGCTTAAAAGGCAATATTATGCGAAATTCTGAGATTTGAAGGCCAAATCACATATCGTGATACTACATGAAATAGAATCGAAATATTGGTAAAAATGAATATATTTACGTAGTATCAAACTACATGAAAAACGTGAAAAAAGTCACTATTTAACCATATTTGAGGATTTTAACTTCAAATCATAGAGCGAGGTTTCGTATTATTTAGGTTCAAGAATAGCCATATGACAATGTTGTTTCCAATACAAATGATAAAAATCAATGTGTTTTCATTAGAAATAACTAAAATGTTTCTGATTTTCCGTTTATATTACCGAGGGAAGATGAACACGTAAAACCACTCTAATCCGGCTGAAACGTCGATATATGCAATAAAAACCGAACTTCTCCCCTTTTCAATATCTTACTCAGTATTTTAACGAGAAACAAATAGATGATTGAAAATGAAGTATTTAAGGTTATTATCTAATCAATTATGTGTTTGCATAATTTTTATCGAATATATATGAATTAATACCCATAGACTGTAAATTCACAAAAACGTAGAAAACGGCAAAATATTGCCTAATTCGATGATATTTTGTTTAAGTCACATAAAGGAAAAGGGGATGATAAACGTCAAAATATTGCTAAATTCGATGATTTTTCGTACTAAACAAAATGCAAGAAAACTTGCTTAAAATGCATTATTATGCGAAATTCTGAGATTTGAAGGCCAAATCACATATCGTGATACTACATGAAATAGAATCGAAATATTGGTAAAAATGAATATATTTACGTAGTATCAAACTACATGAAAAACGTGAAAAAAGTCACTATTTAACCATATTTGAGGATTTTAACTTCAAATCATAGAGCGAGGTTTCGTATTATTTAGGTTCAAGAATAGCCATATGACAATGTTGTTTCCAATACAAATGATAAAAATCAATGTGTTTTCATTAGAAATAACTAAAATGTTTCTGATTTTCCGTTTATATTACCGAGGGAAGATGAACACGTAAAACCACTCTAATCCGGCTGAAACGTCGATATATGCAATAAAAACCGAACTTCTCCCCTTTTCAATATCTTACTCAGTATTTTAACGAGAAACAAATAGATGATTGAAAATGAAGTATTTAAGGTTATTATCTAATCAATTATGTGTTTGCATAATTTTTATCGAATATATATGAATTAATACCCATAGACTGTAAATTCACAAAAACGTAGAAAACGGCAAAATATTGCCTAATTCGATGATATTTTGTTTAAGTCACATAAAGGAAAAGGGGATGATAAACGTCAAAATATTGCTAAATTCGATGATTTTTCGTACTAAACAAAATGCAAGAAAACTTGCTTAAAATGCATTATTATGCGAAATTCTGAGATTTGAAGGCCAAATCACATATCGTGATACTACATGAAATAGAATCGAAATATTGGTAAATATGAATATATTTACGTAGTATCAAACTACATGAAAAACGTGATAAAAGTCACTATTTAACCATATTTGAGGATTTTAACTTCAAATCATAGAGAGAGGTTTCGTATTATTTAGATCCAAGAAAAGACATATGACAATGTTGTTTCCAATTCAAATGATAAAAATCAATGTGTTTTCATTAGAATTAACTAAAATGTTCCTGATTTTTCATGTATATTACCGAGGGAAGATGTACACGAAAATCGCTCTATTCCGGCTGAAACGTCGATATATGCAATAAAAACAGAACTTCTCCCCTTTTCAATATCTTACTCAGTATTTTAACGAGAAACAAATAGTTGATTGAAATGAAGTATTTAAGGTTATTATCTAATCAAGTAAGTGTTTGCATCATTTTTATCGTATATATAATGAATATATACCCATAGACTGTAAATTCACAAAAATGTAGAAAACGGCAAAATATTGCCTAATTCGATGATATTTTGTTTAAGTTATATAAAGGAAAAGGGGATGATAAACGTCAAAATATTGCTAAATTCGATGATTTTTCGTACGAAACAAAATGCAAGAAAACTTGCTTAAAATGCAATATTATGCGAAACTCTGAGATTTGAAGGCCAAATCACATATCGTGATACTACATGAAATAGAATCGAAATATTGGTAAAAATGAATATATTTACGTAGTATCAAACTACATGAAAAACGTGAAAAAAGTCACTATTTAACCACATTTGAGGATTTTAACTTCAAATCATAGAGAGAGGTTTCGTATTATTTAGATCCAAGAAAAGACATATGACAATGTTGTTTCCAATACAAATGATACAAATCAATGTGTTTTCATTAGAATTAACTAAAATGTTCCTGTTTTTCCGTTTATATTACCGAGGGAAGATGTACACGTAAAACCGCTCTAATCCGGTTGAAACGTCGATATATGCAATAAAAACCGAACTTCTCCCCTTTTCAATATCTTACTCAGTATTTTAACGAGAAACAAATAGATGATTGAAAATGAAGTATTTAAGGTTATTATCTAATCAATTATGTGTTTGCATCATTTTTATCGTATATATATGAATTAATACCCATAGACTGAAAATTCACAAAAACGTGGAAAAACGGCAAAATATTGCCTAATTCGATGATATTTTGTTTAAATCACATAAAGGAAAAGGGGATGATAAACGTCAAAATATTGCTAAATTCGATGATTTTTCGTACTAAACAAAATGCAAGAAAACTTGCTTAAAATGCAATACTATGCAAAATTCTGAGATTTGAAGGCCAAATCACATATCGTGATACTACATGAAATAGAATCGAAATATTGGTAAAAATGAATATATTTACGTAGTATCAAACTACATGAAAAACGTGAAAAAAGTCACTATTTAACCATATTTGAGGATTTTTACTTCAAATCATAGAGCGAGGTTTCGTATTATTTAGATCCAAGAAAAGACATATGACAATGTTGTTTCCAATACAAATTATAAAAATCAATGTGTTTTCATTAGAATTAACTAAAATGTTCCTGATTTTCCGTTTATATTACCGAGGGAAGATGAACACGTAAAACCGGTTTAATCCGGCTGAAACGTCGATATATGCAATAAAAACCGAACTTCTCCCCTTTTCAATATCTTACTCAGTATTTTAACGAGAAACAAATAAATGATTGAAAATTAAGTATTTAGGGTTATTATCTAATCAATTATGTGTTTCCATAATTTTTATCGTATATATATGAATTAATACCCATAGACTGAAAATTCACAAAAACGTGGAAAAACGGCAAAATATTGCCTAATTCGATGATATTTTGTTTAAATCACATAAAGGAAAAGGGGATGATAAACGTCAAAATATTGCTAAATTCGATGATTTTTCGTACGAAACAAAATGCAAGAAAACTTGCTTAAAATGCAACATTGTGCGAAATTCTGAGATTTGAAGGCCAAATCACATATCGTGATACTACATGAAATAGAATCGAAATATTGGTAAAAATGAATATATATACGTAGTATCAAACTACATGAAAAACGTGAAAAAAGTCACTATTTAACCATATTTGAGGATTTTAACTTCAAATCATAGAGCGAGGTTTCGAATTATTTAGGTTCAAGAATAGCCATATGACAATGTTGTTTCCAATACAAATTATAAAAATCCATGTGTTTTCATTAGAATTAACTAAAATGTTCCTGATTTTTCATGTATATTACCGAGGGAAGATGTACACGAAAATCGCTCTATTCCGGCTGAAACGTCGATATATGCAATAAAAACAAAACTTCTCCCCTTTTCAATATCTTACTCAGTATTTTAACGAGAAACAAATAGTTGATTGAAATGAAGTATTTAAGGTTATTATCTAATCAAGTAAGTGTTTGCATCATTTTTATCGTATATATAATGAATATATACCCATAGAATGTAAATTCACAAAAATGTAGAAAACGGCAAAATATTGCCTAATTCGATGATATTTTGTTTAAGTTATATAAAGGAAAAGGGGATGATAAACGTCAAAATATTGCTAAATTCGATGATTTTTCGTACGAAACAAAATGCAAGAAAACTTGCTTAAAATGCAATATTATGCGAAACTCTGAGATTTGAAGGCCAAATCACATATCGTGATACTACATGAAATAGGATCGAAATATTGGTAAAAATGAATATATTTACGTAGTACCAAACTACATGAAAAACGTGAAAAAAGTCACTATTTAACCACATTTGAGGATTTTAACTTCAAATCATAGAGAGAGGTTTCGTATTATTTAGATCCAAGAAAAGACATATGACAATGTTGTTTCCAATACAAATGATACAAATCAATGTGTTTTCATTAGAATTAACTAAAATGTTCCTGTTTTTCCGTTTATATTACCGAGGGAAGATGTACACGTAAAACCGCTCTAATCCGGCTGAAACGTCGATATATACAATAAAAACCGAACTTCTCCCCTTTTCAATATCTTACTCAGTATTTTAACGAGAAACAAATAGATGATTGAAAATGAAGTATTTAAGGTTATTATCTAATCAATTATGTGTTTGCATCATTTTTATCGTATATATATGAATTAATACCCATAGACTGAAAATTCACAAAAACGTGGAAAAACGGCAAAATATTGCCTAATTCGATGATATTTTGTTTAAATCACATAAAGGAAAAGGGGATGATAAACGTCAAAATATTGCTAAATTCGATGATTTTTCGTACGAAACAAAAGGCAAGAAAACTTGCTTAAAATGCAATATTGTGCGAAATTCTGAGATTTGAAGGCTAAATCACATATCGTGATATTACTTGAAATAGAATCGAAATATTGGTAAAAATGAATATATTTACGTAGTATCAAACTACATGAAAAACGTGAAAAAAGTCCCTATTTAACCACATTTGAGGATTTTAAATTCAAATCATAGAGCGAGGTTTCGTATTATTTAGATCCAAGAAAAGACATATGACAATGTTGTTTCCAATACAAATTATAAAAATCCATGTGTTTTCATTAGAATTAACTAAATGTTCCTGATTTTCCGTTTATATTACCGAGGGAAGATGTACACGTACAACCGCTCTAATCCGGCTGAAACGTCGATATATGCAATAAAATCCGAACTTCTCCCCTTTTCAATATCTTACACAGTATTTTAACGAGAAACAAATAGATGATTGAAAAGGAAGTATTTAATGTTATTATCTAATCAATTATGTGTTTGCATCATTTTTATCGTATATATATGAATAAATACCCATAGACTGAAAATTCACAAAAACGTCGAAAACGGCAAAATATTGCCTAATTCGATGATATTTTGTTTAAGTCACATAAATGAAAAGGGGATGATAAACGTCAAAATATTGCTAAATTCGATGGTTTTTCGTACGAAACAAAATGCAAAAAAAATTGCCTAAAATGCAATATTGTGCGAAATTCTGAGATTTGAAGGCCAAATCACATATCGTGATACTACATGAAATAGAATCGAAATATTGGTAAAAAGGAATATATATACGTAGTATCAAACTATATGAAAAACGTGGAAAAAGTCACTATTTAACCATATTTGAGGATTTTAACTTCAAATCATAGAGCGAGGTTTCGTATTATTTAGATTCAAGAATAGCCATATGACAATGTTGTTTCCAATGCAAATGATAAAAATCAATGTGTTTTCATTAGAATTAACTAAAATGTTCCTGATTTTCCGTTTATATTACCGAGGGAAGATGAACACGTAAAACCGCTCTAATCCGGCTTAACGTCGATATATGCAATAAAAACAGAACTTTTCCCCTTTTCAATATCTTACTCAGTATTTTAACGAGAAACAAATACTTGATTGAAAATGAAGTATTTAAGGTTATTATCTAATCAATTATGTGTTTGCGTCATTTTTATCGTATATATATATGAATTAATACCTATAGACTGAAAATTCACAAAAACGTGGAAAAACGGCAAAATATTGCCTAATTCGATGATATTTTGTTTAAATCAAATAAAGGAAAAGGGGATGATAAACGTCAAAATATTGCTAAATTCGATGATTTTTCGTACTAAACAAAATGCAAGAAAACTTGCTTAAAATGCATTATTATTCGAAATTCTGAGATTTGAAGGCCAAATCACATATCGTGATACTACATGAAATAGAATCGAAATATTGGTAAATATGAATATATTTACGTAGTATCAAACTACATGAAAAACGTGATAAAAGTCACTATTTAACCATATTTTAGGATTTTAACTTCAAATCATAGAGAGAGGTTTCGTATTATTTAGATCCAAGAAAAGACATATGACAATGTTGTTTCCAATTCAAATGATAAAAATCAATGTGTTTTCATTAGAATTAACTAAAATGTTCCTGATTTTTCATGTATATTACCGAGGGAAGATGTACACGAAAATCGCTCTATTCCGGCTGAAACGTCGATATATGCAATAAAAACAGAACTTCTCCCCTTTTCAATATCTTACTCAGTATTTTAACGAGAAACAAATAGATGATTGAAAATGAAGTATTTAAGGTTATTATCTAATCAATTATGTGTTTGCATCATTTTTATCGTATATATATGAATTAATACCCATAGACTGAAAATTCACAAAAACGTGGAAAAACGGCAAAATATTGCCTAATTCGATGATATTTTGTTTAAATCACATAAAGGAAAAGGGGATGATAAACGTCAAAATATTGCTAAATTCGATGATTTTTCGTACTAAACAAAATGCAAGAAAACTTGCTTAAAATGCAATACTATGCGAAATTCTGAGATTTGAAGGCCAAATCACATATCGTGATACTACATGAAATAGAATCGAAATATTGGTAAAAATGAATATATTTACGTAGTATCAAACTACATGAAAAACGTGAAAAAAGTCACTATTTAACCATATTTGAGGATTTTTACTTCAAATCATAGAGCGAGGTTTCGTATTATTTAGATCCAAGAAAAGACATATGACAATGTTGTTTCCAATACAAATTATAAAAATCAATGTGTTTTCATTAGAATTAACTAAAATGTTCCTGATTTTCCGTTTATATTACCGAGGGAAGATGAACACGTAAATCCGGTTTAATCCGGCTGAAACGTCGATATATGCAATAAAAACCGAACTTCTCCCCTTTTCAATATCTTACTCAGTATTTTAACGAGAAACAAATAAATGATTGAAAATTAAGTATTTAGGGTTATTATCTAATCAATTATTTGTTTCCATAATTTTTATCGTATATATATGAATTAATACCCATAGACTGAAAATTCACAAAAACGTGGAAAAACGGCAAAATATTGCCTAATTCGATGATATTTTGTTTAAATCACATAAAGGAAAAGGGGATGATAAACGTCAAAATATTGCTAAATTCGATGATTTTTCGTACGAAACAAAATGCAAGAAAACTTGCTTAAAATGCAATATTGTGCGAAATTCTGAGATTTGAAGGCCAAATCACATATCGTGATACTACATGAAATAGAATCGAAATATTGGTAAAAATGAATATATATACGTAGTATCAAACTACATGAAAAACGTGAAAAAAGTCACTATTTAACCATATTTGAGGATTTTAACTTCAAATCATAGAGCGAGGTTTCGAATTATTTAGGTTCAAGAATAGCCATATGACAATGTTGTTTCCAATACAAATTATAAAAATCCATGTGTTTTCATTAGAATTAACTAAAATGTTCCTGATTTTTCATGTATATTACCGAGGGAAGATGTACACGAAAATCGCTCTATTCCGGCTGAAACGTCGATATATGCAATAAAAACAAAACTTCTCCCCTTTTCAATATCTTACTCAGTATTTTAACGAGAAACAAATAGTTGATTGAAATGAAGTATTTAAGGTTATTATCTAATCAAGTAAGTGTTTGCATCATTTTTATCGTATATATAATGAATATATACCCATAGACTGTAAATTCACAAAAATGTAGAAAACGGCAAAATATTGCCTAATTCGATGATATTTTGTTTAAGTTATATAAAGGAAAAGGGGATGATAAACGTCAAAATATTGCTAAATTCGATGATTTTTCGTACGAAACAAAATGCAAGAAAACTTGCTTAAAATGCAATATTATGCGAAACTCTGAGATTTGAAGGCCAAATCACATATCGTGATACTACATGAAATAGAATCGAAATATTGGTGAAAATGAATATATTTACGTAGTATCAAACTACATGAAAAACGTGAAAAAAGTCACTATTTAACCACATTTGAGGATTTTAACTTCAAATCATAGAGAGAGGTTTCGTATTATTTAGATCCAAGAAAAGACATATGACAATGTTGTTTCCAATACAAATGATACAAATCAATGTGTTTTCATTAGAATTAACTAAAATGTTCCTGTTTTTCCGTTTATATTACCGAGGGAAGATGTACTCGTAAAACCGCTCTAATCCGGCTGAAACGTCGATATATGCAATAAAAACCGAACTTCTCCCCTTTTCAATATCTTACTCAGTATTTTAACGAGAAACAAATAGATGATTGAAAATGAAGTATTTAAGGTTATTATCTAATCAATTATGTGTTTGCATCATTTTTATCGTATATATATGAATTAATACCCATAGACTGAAAATTCACAAAAACGTGGAAAAACGGCAAAATATTGCCTAATTCGATGATATTTTGTTTAAATCACATAAAGGAAAAGGGGATGATAAACGTCAAAATGTTGCTAAATTCGATGATTTTTCGTACGAAACAAAAGGCAAGAAAACTTGCTTAAAATGCAATATTGTGCGAAATTCTGAGATTTGAAGGCTAAATCACATATCGTGATATTACTTGAAATAGAATCGAAATATTGGTAAAAATGAATATATTTACGTAGTATCAAACTACATGAAAAACGTGAAAAAAGTCCCTATTTAACCACATTTGAGGATTTTAACTTCAAATCATAGAGCGAGGTTTCGTATTATTTAGATCCAAGAAAAGACATATGACAATGTTGTTTCCAATACAAATTATAAAAATCCATGTGTTTTCATTAGAATTAACTAAAATGTTCCTGATTTTTCATGTATATTACCGAGGGAAGATGTACACGAAAATCGCTCTATTCCGGCTGAAACGTCGATATATGCAATAAAAACAAAACTTCTCCCCTTTTCAATATCTTACTCAGTATTTTAACGAGAAACAAATAGTTGATTGAAATGAAGTATTTAAGGTTATTATCTAATCAAGTAAGTGTTTGCATCATTTTTATCGTATATATAATGAATATATACCCATAGACTGTAAATTCACAAAAATGTAGAAAACGGCAAAATATTGCCTAATTCGATGATATTTTGTTTAAGTTATATAAAGGAAAAGGGGATGATAAACGTCAAAATATTGCTAAATTCGATGATTTTTCGTACGAAACAAAATGCAAGAAAACTTGCTTAAAATGCAATATTATGCGAAACTCTGAGATTTGAAGGCCAAATCACATATCGTGATACTACATGAAATAGAATCGAAATATTGGTAAAAATGAATATATTTACGTAGTATCAAACTACATGAAAAACGTGAAAAAAGTCACTATTTAACCACATTTGAGGATTTTAACTTCAAATCATAGAGAGAGGTTTCGTATTATTTAGATCCAAGAAAAGACATATGACAATGTTGTTTCCAATACAAATGATACAAATCAATGTGTTTTCATTAGAATTAACTAAAATGTTCCTGTTTTTCCGTTTATATTACCGAGGGAAGATGTACACGTAAAACCGCTCTAATCCGGCTGAAACGTCGATATATGCAATAAAAACCGAACTTCTCCCCTTTTCAATATCTTACTCAGTATTTTAACGAGAAACAAATAGATGATTGAAAATGAAGTATTTAAGGTTATTATCTAATCAATTATGTGTTTGCATCATTTTTATCGTATATATATGAATTAATACCCATAGACTGAAAATTCACAAAAACGTGGAAAAACGGCAAAATATTGCCTAATTCGATGATATTTTGTTTAAATCACATAAAGGAAAAGGGGATGATAAACGTCAAAATATTGCTAAATTCGATGATTTTTCGTACGAAACAAAAGGCAAGAAAACTTGCTTAAAATGCAATATTGTGCGAAATTCTGAGATTTGAAGGCTAAATCACATATCGTGATATTACTTGAAATAGAATCGAAATATTGGTAAAAATGAATATATTTACGTAGTATCAAACTACATGAAAAACGTGAAAAAAGTCCCTATTTAACCACATTTGAGGATTTTAACTTCAAATCATAGAGCGAGGTTTCGTATTATTTAGATCCAAGAAAAGACATATGACAATGTTGTTTCCAATACAAATTATAAAAATCCATGTGTTTTCATTAGAATTAACTAAAATGTTCCTGATTTTCCGTTTATATTACCGAGGGAAGATGTACACGTACAACCGCTCTAATCCGGCTGAAACGTCGATATATGCAATAAAATCCGAACTTCTCCCCTTTTCAATATCTTACACAGTATTTTAACGAGAAACAAATAGATGATTGAAAAGGAAGTATTTAATGTTATTATCTAATCAATTATGTGTTTGCATCATTTTTATCGTATATATATGAATAAATACCCATAGCCTGAAAATTCACAAAAACGTCGAAAACGGCAAAATATTGCCTAATTCGATGATATTTTGTTTAAGTCACATAAATGAAAAGGGGATGATAAACGTCAAAATATTGCTAAATTCGATGGTTTTTCGTACGAAACAAAATGCAAAAAAAATTGCCTAAAATGCAATATTGTGCGAAATTCTGAGATTTGAAGGCCAAATCACATATCGTGATACTACATGAAATAGAATCGAAATATTGGTAAAAAGGAATATATATACGTAGTATCAAACTATATGAAAAACGTGAAAAAAGTCACTATTTAACCATATTTGAGGATTTTAACTTCAAATCATAGAGCGAGGTTTCGTATTATTTAGATTCAAGAATAGCCATATGACAATGTTGTTTCCAATGCAAATGATAAAAATCAATGTGTTTTCATTAGAATTAACTAAAATGTTCCTGATTTTCCGTTTATATTACCGAGGGAAGATGAACACGTAAAACCGCTCTAATCCGGCTTAACGTCGATATATGCAATAAAAACAGAACTTCTCCCCTTTTCAATATCTTACTCAGTATTTTAACGAGAAACAAATACTTGATTGAAAATGAAGTATTTAAGGTTATTATCTAATCAATTATGTGTTTGCGTCATTTTTATCGTATATATATATGAATTAATACCTATAGACTGAAAATTCACAAAAACGTGGAAAAACGGCAAAATATTGCCTAATTCGATGATATTTTGTTTAAATCAAACAAAGGAAAAGGGGATGATAAACGTCAAAATATTGCTAAATTCGATGATTTTTCGTACGAAACAAAATGCAAGAAAACTTGCTTAAAATGCAATATTGTTCGAAATTCTGAGATTTGAAGGCCAAATCACATATCGTGATACTACATGAAATAGAATCGAAATATTGGTAAAAATGAATATATATACGTAGTATCAAACTACATGAAAAACGTGAAAAAAGTCACTATTTAACCATATTTGAGGATTTTAACTTCAAATCATAGAGCGAGGTTTCATATTATTTAGGTTCAAGAATAGCCATATAACAATGTTGTTTCCAATACAAATGATAAAAATCAATGTGTTTTCATTAGAATTAACTAAAATGTTCCTGATTTTCCGTTTATATTACCGAGGGAAGATGAACACGTAAAACCACTCTAATCCGGCTGAAACGTCGATATATGCAATAAAAACCGAACTTCTCCCCTTTTCAATATCTTACTCAGTATTTTAACGAGAAACAAATAGATGATTGAAAATGAAGTATTTAAGGTTATTATCTAATCAATTATGTGTTTGCATAATTTTTATCGAATATATATGAATTAATACCCATAGACTGAAAATTCACAAAAACGTGGAAAAACGGCAAAATATTGCCTAATTCGATGATATTTTGTTTAAATCACATAAAGGAAAAGGGGATGATAAACGTCAAAATATTGCTAAATTCGATGATTTTTCGTACGAAACAAAAGGCAAGAAAACTTGCTTAAAATGCAATATTGTGCGAAATTCTGAGATTTGAAGGCTAAATCACATATCGTGATATTACTTGAAATAGAATCGAAATATTGGTAAAAATGAATATATTTACGTAGTATCAAACTACATGAAAAACGTGAAAAAAGTCCCTATTTAACCACATTTGAGGATTTTAACTTCAAATCATAGAGCGAGGTTTCGTATTATTTAGATCCAAGAAAAGACATATGACAATGTTGTTTCCAATACAAATTATAAAAATCCATGTGTTTTCATTAGAATTAACTAAAATGTTCCTGATTTTCCGTTTATATTACCGAGGGAAGATGTACACGTACAACCGCTCTAATCCGGCTGAAACGTCGATATATGCAATAAAATCCGAACTTCTCCCCTTTTCAATATCTTACACAGTATTTTAACGAGAAACAAATAGATGATTGAAAAGGAAGTATTTAATGTTATTATCTAATCAATTATGTGTTTGCATCATTTTTATCGTATATATATGAATAAATACCCATAGACTGAAAATTCACAAAAACGTCGAAAACGGCAAAATATTGCCTAATTCGATGATATTTTGTTTAAGTCACATAAATGAAAAGGGGATGATAAACGTCAAAATATTGCAAAATTCGATGGTTTTTCGTACGAAACAAAATGCAAAAAAAATTGCCTAAAATGCAATATTGTGCGAAATTCTGAGATTTGAAGGCCAAATCACATATCGTGATACTACATGAAATAGAATCGAAATATTGGTAAAAAGGAATATATATACGTAGTATCAAACTATATGAAAAACGTGAAAAAAGTCACTATTTAACCATATTTGAGGATTTTAACTTCAAATCATAGAGCGAGGTTTCGTATTATTTAGATTCAAGAATAGCCATATGACAATGTTGTTTCCAATGCAAATGATAAAAATCAATGTGTTTTCATTAGAATTAACTAAAATGTTCCTGATTTTCCGTTTATATTACCGAGGGAAGATGAACACGTAAAACCGCTCTAATCCGGCTTAACGTCGATATATGCAATAAAAACAGAACTTCTCCCCTTTTCAATATCTTACTCAGTATTTTAACGAGAAACAAATAGATGATTGAAAAGGAAGTATTTAATGTTATTATCTAATCAATTATGTGTTTGCATCATTTTTATCGTATATATATGAATAAATACCCATAGACTGTAAATTCACAAAAATGTAGAAAACGGCAAAATATTGCCTAATTCGATGATATTTTGTTTAAGTTATATAAAGGAAAAGGGGATGATAAACGTCAAAATATTGCTAAATTCGATGATTTTTCGTACGAAACAAAATGCAAGAAAACCTGCTTAAAATGCAATATTATGCGAAACTCTGAGATTTGAAGGCCAAATCACATATCGTGATACTACATGAAATAGAATCGAAATATTGGTAAAAATGAATATATTTACGTAGTATCAAACTACATGAAAAACGTGAAAAAAGTCACTATTTAACCACATTTGAGGATTTTAACTTCAAATCATAGAGAGAGGTTTCGTATTATTTAGATCCAAGAAAAGACATATGACAATGTTGTTTCCAATACAAATGATACAAATCAATGTGTTTTCATTAGAATTAACTAAAATGTTCCTGATTTTCCGTTTATATTACCGAGGGAAGATGTACACGTAAAACCGCTCTAATCCGGTTGAAACGTCGATATATGCAATAAAAACCGAACTTCTCCCCTTTTCAATATCTTACTCAGTATTTTAACGAGAAACAAATAGATGATTGAAAATGAAGTATTTAAGGTTATTATCTAATCAATTATGTGTTTGCATCATTTTTATCGTATATATATGAATTAATACCCATAGACTGAAAATTCACAAAAACGTGGAAAAACGGCAAAATATTGCCTAATTCGATGATATTTTGTTTAAATCACATAAAGGAAAAGGGGATGATAAACGTCAAAATATTGCTAAATTCGATGATTTTTCGTACTAAACAAAATGCAAGAAAACTTGCTTAAAATGCAATACTATGCGAAATTCTGAGATTTGAAGGCCAAATCACATATCGTGATACTACATGAAATAGAATCGAAATATTGGTAAAAATGAATATATTTACGTAGTATCAAACTACATGAAAAACGTGAAAAAAGTCACTATTTAACCATATTTGAGGATTTTTACTTCAAATCATAGAGCGAGGTTTCGTATTATTTAGATCCAAGAAAAGACATATGACAATGTTGTTTCCAATACAAATTATAAAAATCAATGTGTTTTCATTAGAATTAACTAAAATGTTCCTGATTTTCCGTTTATATTACCGAGGGAAGATGAACACGTAAAACCGGTTTAATCCGGCTGAAACGTCGATATATGCAATAAAAACCGAACTTCTCCCCTTTTCAATATCTTACTCAGTATTTTAACGAGAAACAAATAAATGATTGAAAATTAAGTATTTAGGGTTATTATCTAATCAATTATGTGTTTCCATAATTTTTATCGTATATATATGAATTAATACCCATAGACTGAAAATTCACAAAAACGTGGAAAATCGGCAAAATATTGCCTAATTCGATGATATTTTGTTTAAATCACATAAAGGAAAAGGGGATGATAAACGTCAAAATATTGCTAAATTCGATGATTTTTCGTACGAAACAAAATGCAAGAAAACTTGCTTAAAATGCAATATTGTGCGAAATTCTGAGATTTGAAGGCCAAATCACATATCGTGATACTACATGAAATAGAATCGAAATATTGGTAAAAATGAATATATATACGTAGTATCAAACTGCATGAAAAACGTGAAAAAAGTCACTATTTAACCATATTTGAGGATTTTAACTTCAAATCATAGAGCGAGGTTTCGAATTATTTAGGTTCAAGAATAGCCATATGACAATGTTGTTTCCAATACAAATTATAAAAATCCATGTGTTTTCATTAGAATTAACTAAAATGTTCCTGATTTTTCATGTATATTACCGAGGGAAGATGTACACGAAAATCGCTCTATTCCGGCTGAAACGTCGATATATGCAATAAAAACAAAACTTCTCCCCTTTTCAATATCTTACTCAGTATTTTAACGAGAAACAAATAGTTGATTGAAATGAAGTATTTAAGGTTATTATCTAATCAAGTAAGTGTTTGCATCATTTTTATCGTATATATAATGAATATATACCCATAGACTGTAAATTCACAAAAATGTAGAAAACGGCAAAATATTGCCTAATTCGATGATATTTTGTTTAAGTTATATAAAGGAAAAGGGGATGATAAACGTCAAAATATTGCTAAATTCGATGATTTTTCGTACGAAACAAAATGCAAGAAAACTTGCTTAAAATGCAATATTATGCGAAACTCTGAGATTTGAAGGCCAAATCACATATCGTGATACTACATGAAATAGAATCGAAATATTGGTAAAAATGAATATATTTACGTAGTATCAAACTACATGAAAAACGTGAAAAAAGTCACTATTTAACCACATTTGAGGATTTTAACTTCAAATCATAGAGAGAGGTTTCGTATTATTTAGATCCAAGAAAAGACATATGACAATGTTGTTTCCAATACAAATGATACAAATCAATGTGTTTTCATTAGAATTAACTAAAATGTTCCTGTTTTTCCGTTTATATTACCGAGGGAAGATGTACACGTAAAACCGCTCTAATCCGGCTGAAACGTCGATATATGCAATAAAAACCGAACTTCTCCCCTTTTCAATATCTTACTCAGTATTTTAACGAGAAACAAATAGATGATTGAAAATGAAGTATTTAAGGTTATTATCTAATCAATTATGTGTTTGCATCATTTTTATCGTATATATATGAATTAATACCCATAGACTGAAAATTCACAAAAACGTGGAAAAACGGCAAAATATTGCCTAATTCGATGATATTTTGTTTAAATCACATAAATGAAAAGGGGATGATAAACGTCAAAATATTGCTGAATTCGATGGTTTTTCGTACGAAACAAAATGCAAAAAAAATTGCCTAAAATGCAATATTGTGCGAAATTCTGAGATTTGAAGGCCAAATCACATATCGTGATACTACATGAAATAGAATCGAAATATTGGTAAAAAGGAATATATATACGTAGTATCAAACTATATGAAAAACGTGAAAAAAGTCACTATTTAACCATATTTGAGGATTTTAACTTCAAATCATAGAGCGAGGTTTCGTATTATTTAGATTCAAGAATAGCCATATGACAATGTTGTTTCCAATGCAAATGATAAAAATCAATGTGTTTTCATTAGAATTAACTAAAATGTTCCTGATTTTCCGTTTATATTACCGAGGGAAGATGAACACGTAAAACCGCTCTAATCCGGCTTAACGTCGATATATGCAATAAAAACAGAACTTCTCCCCTTTTCAATATCTTACTCAGTATTTTAACGAGAAACAAATACTTGATTGAAAATGAAGTATTTAAGGTTATTATCTAATCAATTATGTGTTTGCGTCACTTTTATCGTATATATATATGAATTAATACCTATAGACTGAAAATTCACAAAAACGTGGAAAAACGGCAAAATATTGCCTAATTCGATGATATTTTGTTTAAATCAAATAAAGGAAAAGGGGATGATAAACGTCAAAATATTGCTAAATTCGATGATTTTTCGTACGAAACAAAATGCAAGAAAACTTGCTTAAAATGCAATATTGTTCGAAATTCTGAGATTTGAAGGCCAAATCACATATCGTGATACTACATGAAATAGAATCGAAATATTGGTAAAAATGAATATATATACGTAGTATCAAACTACATGAAAAACGTGAAAAAAGTCACTATTTAACCATATTTGAGGATTTTAACTTCAAATCATAGAGCGAGGTTTCATATTATTTAGGTTCAAGAATAGCCATATGACAATGTTGTTTCCAATACAAATGATAAAAATCAATGTGTTTTCATTAGAATTAACTAAAATGTTCCTGATTTTCCGTTTATATTACCGAGGGAAGATGAACACGTAAAACCACTCTAATCCGGCTGAAACGTCGATATATGCAATAAAAACCGAACTTCTCCCCTTTTCAATATCTTACTCAGTATTTTAACGAGAAACAAATAGATGATTGAAAATGAAGTATTTAAGGTTATTATCTAATCAATTATGTGTTTGCATAATTTTTATCGAATATATATGAATTAATACCCATAAACTGTAAATTCACAAAAACGTAGAAAACGGCAAAATATTGCCTAATTCGATGATATTTTGTTTAAGTCACATATAGGAAAAGGGGATGATAAACGTCAAAATATTGCTAAATTCGATGATTTTTCGTACTAAACAAAATGCAAGAAAACTTGCTTAAAATGCATTATTATTCGAAATTCTGAGATTTGAAGGCCAAATCACATATCGTGATACTACATGAAATAGAATCGAAATGTTGGTAAATATGAATATATTTACGTAGTATCAAACTACATGAAAAACGTGATAAAAGTCACTATTTAACCATATTTTAGGATTTTAACTTCAAATCATAGAGAGAGGTTTCGTATTATTTAGATCCAAGAAAAGACATATGACAATGTTGTTTCCAATTCAAATGATAAAAATCAATGTGTTTTCATTAGAATTAACTAAAATGTTCCTGATTTTTCATGTATATTACCGAGGGAAGATGTACACGAAAATCGCTCTATTCCGGCTGAAACGTCGATATATGCAATAAAAACAGAACTTCTCCCCTTTTCAATATCTTACTCAGTATTTTAACGAGAAACAAATAGTTGATTGAAATGAAGTATTTAAGGTTATTATCTAATCAAGTAAGTGTTTGCATCATTTTTATCGTATATATAATGAATATATACCCATAGACTGTAAATTCACAAAATGTAGAAAACGGCAAAATATTGCCTAATTCGATGATATTTTGTTTAAGTTATATAAAGGAAAAGGGGATGATAAACGTCAAAATATTGCTAAATTCGATGATTTTTCGTACGAAACAAAATGCAAGAAAACTTGCTTAAAATGCAATATTATGCGAAACTCTGAGATTTGAAGGCCAAATCACATATCGTGATACTACATGAAATAGAATCGAAATATTGGTAAAAATGAATATATTTACGTAATATGAAACTACATGAAAAACGTGAAAAAAGTCACTATTTAACCACATTTGAGGATTTTAACTTCAAATCATAGAGAGAGGTTTCGTATTATTTAGATCCAAGAAAAGACATATGACAATGTTGTTTCCAATACAAATGATACAAATCAATGTGTTTTCATTAGAATTAACTAAAATGTTCCTGTTTTTCCGTTTATATTACCGAGGGAAGATGTACACGTAAAACCGCTCTAATCCGGCTGAAACGTCGATATATGCAATAAAAACCGAACTTCTCCCCTTTTCAATATCTTACTCAGTATTTTAACGAGAAACAAATAGATGATTGAAAATGAAGTATTTAAGGTTATTATCTAATCAATTATGTGTTTGCATCATTTTTATCGTATATATATGAATTAATTATGCCCAAGATAACTATCCGAGTGCCGGCGGTGGGGTGGTTCAAATAGCCTCGGCTATCACCTCATTATGTCTGGTCGTGATGGTCAAGTGGATATGAATTAATACCCATAGACTGAAAATTCACAAAAACGTGGAAAAACGGCAAAATATTGCCTAATTCGATGATATTTTGTTTAAATCACATAAAGGAAAAGGGGATGATAAACGTCAAAATATTGCTAAATTCGATGATTTTTCGTACGAAACAAAAGGCAAGAAAACTTGCTTAAAATGCAATATTGTGCGAAATTCTGAGATTTGAAGGCTAAATCACATATCGTGATATTACTTGAAATAGAATCGAAATATTGGTAAAAATGAATATATTTACGTAGTATCAAACTACATGAAAAACGTGAAAAAAGTCCCTATTTAACCAAATTTGAGGATTTTAACTTCAAATCATAGAGCGAGGTTTCGTATTATTTAGATCCAAGAAAAGACATATGACAATGTTGTTTCCAATACAAATTATAAAAATCCATGTGTTTTCATTAGAATTAACTAAAATGTTCCTGATTTTCCGTTTATATTACCGAGGGAAGATGTACACGTACAACCGCTCTAATCCGGCTGAAACGTCGATATATGCAATTAAATCCGAACTTCTCCCCTTTTCAATATCTTACACAGTATTTTAACGAGAAACAAATAGATGATTGAAAAGGAAGTATTTAATGTTATTATCTAATCAATTATGTGTTTGCATCATTTTTATCGTATATATATGAATAAATAACCATAGACTGTAAATTCACAAAAACGTCGAAAACGGCAAAATATTGCCTAATTCGATGATACTTTGTTTAAGTCACATAAATGAAAAGGGGATGATAAACGTCAAAATATTGCTAAATTCGATGGTTTTTCGTACGAAACAAAATGCAAAAAAAATTGCCTAAAATGCAATATTGTGCGAAATTCTGAGATTTGAAGGCCAAATCACATATCGTGATACTACATGAAATAGAATCGAAATATTGGTAAAAAGGAATATATATACGTAGTTTCAAACTATATGAAAAACGTGAAAAAAGTCACTATTTAACCATATTTGAGGATTTTAACTTCAAATCATAGAGCGAGGTTTCGTATTATTTAGATTCAAGAATAGCCATATGACAATGTTGTTTCCAATGCAAATGATAAAAATCAATGTGTTTTCATTAGAATTAACTAAAATGTTCCTGATTTTCCGTTTATATTACCGAGGGAAGATGAACACGTAAAACCGCTCTAATCCGGCTTAACGTCGATATATGCAATAAAAACAGAACTTCTCCCCTTTTCAATATCTTACTCAGTATTTTAACGAGAAACAAATACTTGATTGAAAATGAAGTATTTAAGGTTATTATCTAATCAATTATGTGTTTGCGTCATTTTTATCGTATATATATATGAATTAATACCTATAGACTGAAAATTCACAAAAACGTGGAAAAACGGCAAAATATTGCCTAATTCGATGATATTTTGTTTAAATCAAATAAAGGAAAAGGGGATGATAAACGTCAAAATATTGCTAAATTCGATGATTTTTCGTACGAAACAAAATGCAAGAAAACTTGCTTAAAATGCAATATTGTTCGAAATTCTGAGATTTGAAGGCCAAATCACATATCGTGATACTACATGAAATAGAATCGAAATATTGGTAAAAATGAATATATATACGTAGTATCAAACTACATGAAAAACGTGAAAAAAGTCACTATTTAACCATATTTGAGGATTTTAACTTCAAATCATAGAGCGAGGTTTCATATTATTTAGGTTCAAGAATAGCCATATGACAATGTTGTTTCCAATACAAATGATAAAAATCAATGTGTTTTCATTAGAATTAACTAAAATGTTCCTGATTTTCCGTTTATATTACCGAGGGAAGATGAACACGTAAAACCACTCTAATCCGGCTGAAACGTCGATATATGCAATAAAAACCGAACTTCTCCCCTTTTCAATATCTTACTCAGTATTTTAACGAGAAACAAATAGATGATTGAAAATGAAGTATTTAAGGTTATTATCTAATCAATTATGTGTTTGCATCATTTTTATCGTATATATATGAATTAATACCCATAGACTGAAAATTCACAAAAACGTGCAAAAACGGCAAAATATTGCCTAATTCGATGATATTTTGTTTAAGTCACATAAAGGAAAAGGGGATGATAAACGTCAAAATATTGCTAAATTCGATGATTTTTCGTACTAAACAAAATGCAAGAAAACTTGCTTAAAATGCATTATTATGCGTAATTCTGAGATTTGAAGGCCAAATCACATATCGTGATACTACATGAAATAGAATCGAAATATTGGTAAATATGAATATATTTACGTAGTATCAAACTACATGAAAAACGTGATAAAAGTCACTATTTAACCATATTTGAGGATTTTAACTTCAAATCATAGAGAGAGGTTTCGTATTATTTAGATCCAAGAAAAGACATATGACAATGTTGTTTCCAATTCAAATGATAAAAATCAATGTGTTTTCATTAGAATTAACTAAAATGTTCCTGATTTTTCATGTATATTACCGAGGGAAGATGTACACGAAAATCGCTCTATTCCGGCTGAAACGTCGATATATGCAATAAAAACAGAACTTCTCCCCTTTTCAATATCTTACTCAGTATTTTAACGAGATACAAATAGTTGATTGAAATGAAGTTTTTAAGGTTATTATCTAATCAAGTAAGTGTTTGCATCATATTTATCGTATATATAATGAATATATACCCATAGACTGTAAATTCACAAAAATGTAGAAAACGGCAAAATATTGCCTAATTCGATGATATTTTGTTTAAGTTATATAAAGGAAAAGGGGATGATAAACGTCAAAATATTGCTAAATTCGATGATTTTTCGTACGAAACAAAATGCAAGAAAACTTGCTTAAAATGCAATATTATGCGAAACTCTGAGATTTGAAGGCCAAATCACATATCGTGATACTACATGAAATAGAATCGAAATATTGGTAAAAATGAATATATTTACGTAGTATCAAACTACATGAAAAACGTGAAAAAAGTCACTATTTAACCACATTTGAGGATTTTAACTTCAAATCATAGAGAGAGGTTTCGTATTGTTTAGATCCAAGAAAAGACATATGACAATGTTGTTTCCAATACAAATGATACAAATCAATGTGTTTTCATTAGAATTAACTAAAATGTTCCTGTTTTTCCGTTTATATTACCGAGGGAAGATGTACACGTAAAACCGCTCTAATCCGGCTGAAACGTCGATATATGCAATAAAAAGCGAACTTCTCCCCTTTTCAATATCTTACTCAGTATTTTAACGAGAAACAAATAGATGATTGAAAATGAAGTATTTAAGGTTATAATCTAATCAATTATGTGTTTGCATCATTTTTATCGTATATATATGAATTAATACCCATAGACTGAAAATTCACAAAAACGTGGAAAAACGGCAAAATATTGCCTAATTCGATGATATTTTGTTTAAATCACATAAAGGAAAAGGGGATGATAAACGTCAAAATATTGCTAAATTCGATGATTTTTCGTACGAAACAAAAGGCAAGAAAACTTGCTTAAAATGCAATATTGTGCGAAATTCTGAGATTTGAAGGCTAAATCACATATCGTGATATTACTTGAAATAGAATCGAAATATTGGTAAAAATGAATATATTTACGTAGTATCAAACTACATGAAAAACGTGAAAAAAGTCCCTATTTAACCACATTTGAGGATTTTAACTTCAAATCATAGAGCGAGGTTTCGTATTATTTAGATCCAAGAAAAGACATATGACAATGTTGTTTCCAATACAAATTATAAAAATCCATGTGTTTTCATTAGAATTAACTAAAATGTTCCTGATTTTCCGTTTATATTACCGAGGGAAGATGTACACGTAAAACCGCTCTAATCCGGCTTAACGTCGATATATGCAATAAAAACAGAACTTCTCCCCTTTTCAATATCTTACTCAGTATTTTAACGAGAAACAAATACTTGATTGAAAATGAAGTATTTAAGGTTATTATCTAATCAATTATGTGTTTGCGTCATTTTTATCGTATATATATATGAATTAATACCTATAGACTGAAAATTCACAAAAACGTGGAAAAACGGCAAAATATTGCCTAATTCGATGATATTTTGTTTAAATCAAATAAAGGAAAAGGGGATGATAAACGTCAAAATATTGCTAAATTCGATGATTTTTCGTACGAAACAAAATGCAAGAAAACTTGCTTAAAATGCAATATTGTTCGAAATTCTGAGATTTGAAGGCCAAATCACATATCGTGATACTACATGAAATAGAATCGAAATATTGGTAAAAATGAATATATATACGTAGTATCAAACTACATGAAAAACGTGAAAAAAGTCACTATTTAACCATATTTGAGGATTTTAACTTCAAATCATAGAGCGAGGTTTCGTATTATTTAGATTCAAGAATAGCCATATGACAATGTTGTTTCCAATACAAATGATAAAAATCAATGTGTTTTCATTAGAATTAACTAAAATGTTCCTGATTATCCGTTTATATTACCGAGGGAAGATGTACACCTACAACCACTCTAATCCGGCTGAAACGTCGATATATGCAATAAAAACCGAACTTCTCCCCTTTTCAATATCTTACTCAGTATTTTAACGAGAAACAAATAGATGATTGAAAATGAAGTATTTAAGGTTATTATCTAATCAATTATGTGTTTGCATCATTTTTATCGAATATATATGAATTATTACCCATAGACTGTAAATTCACAAAAACGTAGAAAACGGCAAAATATTGCCTAATTCAATGATATTTTGTTTAAGTCACATAAAGGAAAAGGGGATGATAAACGTCAAAATATTGCTAAATTCGATGATTTTTCGTTCTAAACAAAATGCAAGAAAACTTGCTTAAAATGCAATACTATGCGAAATTCTGAGATTTGAAGGCCAAATCACATATCGTGATACTACATGAAATAGAATCGAAATATTGGTAAAAATGAATATATTTACGTAGTATCAAACTACATGAAAAACGTGAAAAAAGTCACTATTTAACCATATTTGAGGATTTTTACTTCAAATCATAGAGCGAGGTTTCGTATTATTTAGATCCAAGAAAAGACATATGACAATGTTGTTTCCAATACAAATTATAAAAATCAATGTGTTTTCATTAGAATTAACTAAAATGTTCCTGATTTTCCGTTTATATTACCGAGGGAAGATGTACACGTAAAACCGCTCTAATCCGGCTGAAACGTCGATATATGCAATAAAAACCGAACTTCTCCCCTTTTCAATATCTTACTCAGTATTTTAACGAGAAACAAATAAATGATTGAAAATTAAGTATTTAGGGTTATTATCTAATCAATTATGTGTTTGCATAATTTTTATCGTATTTATATGAATTAATACCCATAGACTGAAAATTCACAAAAACGTGGAAAAAACGGCAAAATATTGCCTAATTCGATGATATTTTGTTTAAATCACATAAAGGAAAAGGGGATGATAAACGTCAAAATATTGCTAAATTCGATGATTTTTCGTACGAAACAAAATGGAAGAAAACTTGCTTAAAATGCATTATTATGCGAAATTCTGAGATTTGAAGGCCAAATCACATATCGTGATACTACATGAAATAGAATCGAAATATTGGTAAATATGAATATATTTACGTAGTATCAAACTACATGAAAAACGTGATAAAAGTCACTATTTAACCATATTTGAGGATTTTAACTTCAAATCATAGAGAGAGGTTTCGTATTATTTAGATCCAAGAAAAGACATATGACAATGTTGTTTCCAATTCAAATGATAAAAATCAATGTGTTTTCATTAGAATTAACTAAAATGTTCCTGATTTTTCATGTATATTACCGAGGGAAGATGTACACGAAAATCGCTCTATTCCGGCTGAAACGTCGATATATGCAATAAAAACAGAACTTCTCCCCTTTTCAATATCTTACTCAGTATTTTAACGAGAAACAAATAGTTGATTGAAATGAAGTATTTAAGGTTATTATCTAATCAAGTAAGTGTTTGCATCATTTTTATCGTATATATAATGAATATATACCCATAGACTGTAAATTCACAAAAATGTAGAAAACGGCAAAATATTGCCTAATTCGATGATATTTTGTTTAAGTTATATAAAGGAAAAGGGGATGATAAACGTCAAAATATTGCTAAATTCGATGATTTTTCGTATGAAACAAAATGCAAGAAAACTTGCTTAAAATGCAATATTATGCGAAACTCTGAGTTTTGAAGGCCAAATCACATATCGTGATACTACATGAAATAGAATCGAAATATTGGTAAAAATGAATATATTTACGTAGTATCAAACTACATGAAAAACGTGAAAAAAGTCACTATTTAACCACATTTGAGGATTTTAACTTCAAATCATAGAGAGAGGTTTCGTATTATTTAGATCCAAGAAAAGACATATGACAATGTTGTTTCCAATACAAATGATACAAATCAATGTGTTTTCATTAGAATTAACTAAAATGTTCCTGTTTTTCCGTTTATATTACCGAGGGAAGATGTACACGTAAAACCGCTCTAATCCGGCTGAAACGTCGATATATGCAATAAAAACCGAACTTCTCCCCTTTTCAATATCTTACTCAGTATTTTAACGAGAAACAAATAGATGATTGAAAATGAAGTATTTAAGGTTATTATCTAATCAATTATGTGTTTGCATCATTTTTATCGTATATATATGAATTAATACCCATAGACTGAAAATTCACAAAAACGTGGAAAAACGGCAAAATATTGCCTAATTCGATGATATTTTGTTTAAATCACATAAAGGAAAAGGGGATGATAAACGTCAAAATATTGCTAAATTCGCTGATTTTTCGTACGAAACAAAAGGCAAGAAAACTTGCTTAAAATGCAATATTGTGCGAAATTCTGAGATTCGAAGGCTAAATCACATATCGTGATATTACTTGAAATAGAATCGAAATATTGGTAAAAATGAATATATTTACGTAGTATCAAACTACATGAAAAACGTGAAAAAAGTCCCTATTTAACCACATTTGAGGATTTTAACTTCAAATCATAGAGAGAGGTTTCGTATTATTTAGATCCAAGAAAAGACATATGACAATGTTGTTTCCAATACAAATGATACAAATCAATGTGTTGTCATTAGAATTAACTAAAATGTTCATGATTTTCCGTTTATATTACCGAGGGAAGATGTACACGTAAAACCGCTCTAATCCGGCTGAAACGTCGATATATGCAATAAAAACCGAACTTCTCCCCTTTTCAATATCTTACTCAGTATTTTAACGAGAAACAAATAAATGATTGAAAATTAAGTATTTAGGGTTATTATCTAATCAATTATGTGTTTGCATAATTTTTATCGTATTTATATGAATTAATACCCATAGACTGAAAATTCACAAAAACGTGGAAAAACGGCAAAATATTGCCTAATTCGATGATATTTTGTTTAAATCACATAAAGGAAAAGGGGATGATAAACGTCAAAATATTGCTAAATTCGATGATTTTTCGTACGAAACAAAATGGAAGAAAACTTGCTTAAAATGCATTATTATGCGAAATTCTGAGATTTGAAGGCCAAATCACATATCGTGATACTACATGAAATAGAATCGAAATATTGGTAAATATGAATATATTTACGTAGTATCAAACTACATGAAAAACGTGATAAAAGTCACTATTTAACCATATTTGAGGATTTTAACTTCAAATCATAGAGAGAGGTTTCGTATTATTTAGATCCAAGAAAAGACATATGACAATGTTGTTTCCAATTCAAATGATAAAAATCAATGTGTTTTCATTAGAATTAACTAAAATGTTCCTGATTTTTCATGTATATTACCGAGGGAAGATGTACACGAAAATCGCTCTATTCCGGCTGAAACGTCGATATATGCAATAAAAACAGAACTTCTCCCCTTTTCAATATCTTACTCAGTATTTTAACGAGAAACAAATAGTTGATTGAAATGAAGTATTTAAGGTTATTATCTAATCAAGTAAGTGTTTGCATCATTTTTATCGTATATATAATGAATATATACCCATAGACTGTAAATTCACAAAAATGTAGAAAACGGCAAAATATTGCCTAATTCGATGATATTTTGTTTAAGTTATATAAAGGAAAAGGGGATGATAAACGTCAAAATATTGCTAAATTCGATGATTTTTCGTATGAAACAAAATGCAAGAAAACTTGCTTAAAATGCAATATTATGCGAAACTCTGAGATTTGAAGGCCAAATCACATATCGTGATACTACATGAAATAGAATCGAAATATTGGTAAAAATGAATATATTTACGTAGTATCAAACTACATGAAAAACGTGAAAAAAGTCACTATTTAACCACATTTGAGGATTTTAACTTCAAATCATAGAGAGAGGTTTCGTATTATTTAGATCCAAGAAAAGACATATGACAATGTTGTTTCCAATACAAATGATACAAATCAATGTGTTTTCATTAGAATTAACTAAAATGTTCCTGTTTTTCCGTTTATATTACCGAGGGAAGATGTACACGTAAAACCGCTCTAATCCGGCTGAAACGTCGATATATGCAATAAAAACCGAACTTCTCCCCTTTTCAATATCTTACTCAGTATTTTAACGAGAAACAAATAGATGATTGAAAATGAAGTATTTAAGGTTATTATCTAATCAATTATGTGTTTGCATCATTTTTATCGTATATATATGAATTAATACCCATAGACTGAAAATTCACAAAAACGTGGAAAAACGGCAAAATATTGCCTAATTCGATGATATTTTGTTTAAATCACATAAAGGAAAAGGGGATGATAAACGTCAAAATATTGCTAAATTCGCTGATTTTTCGTACGAAACAAAAGGCAAGAAAACTTGCTTAAAATGCAATATTGTGCGAAATTCTGAGATTCGAAGGCTAAATCACATATCGTGATATTACTTGAAATAGAATCGAAATATTGGTAAAAATGAATATATTTACGTAGTATCAAACTACATGAAAAACGTGAAAAAAGTCCCTATTTAACCACATTTGAGGATTTTAACTTCAAATCATAGAGAGAGGTTTCGTATTATTTAGATCCAAGAAAAGACATATGACAATGTTGTTTCCAATACAAATGATACAAATCAATGTGTTGTCATTAGAATTAACTAAAATGTTCATGATTTTCCGTTTATATTACCGAGGGAAGATGTACACGTAAAACCGCTCTAATCCGGCTGAAACGTCGATATATGCAATAAAAACAGAACTTCTCCCCTTTTCAATATCTTACTCAGTATTTTAACGAGAAACAAATACTTGATTGAAAATGAAGTATTTAAGGTTATTATCTAATCAATTATGTGTTTGCGTCATTTTTATCGTATATATATATGAATTAATACCTATAGACTGAAAATTCACAAAAACGTGGAAAAACGGCAAAATATTGCCTAATTCGATGATATTTTGTTTAAATCAAATAAAGGAAAAGGGATGATAAACGTCAAAATATTGCTAAATTCGATGATTTTTCGTACGAAACAAAATGCAAGAAAACTTGCTTAAAATGCAATATTGTTCGAAATTCTGAGATTTGAAGGCCAAATCACATATCGTGATACTACATGAAATAGAATCGAAATATTGGTAAAAATGAATATATATACGTAGTATCAAACTACATGAAAAACGTGAAAAAAGTCACTATTTAACCATATTTGAGGATTTAACTTCAAATCATAGAGCGAGGTTTCGTATTATTTAGATTCAAGAATAGCCATATGACAATGTTGTTTCCAATACAAATGATAAAAATCAATGTGTTTTCATTAGAATTAACTAAATGTTCCTGATTATCCGTTTATATTACCGAGGGAAGATGTACACCTACAACCACTCTAATCCGGCTGAAACGTCGATATATGCAATAAAAACCGAACTTCTCCCCTTTTCAATATCTTACTCAGTATTTTAACGAGAAACAAATAGATGATTGAAAATGAAGTATTTAAGGTTATTATCTAATCAATTATGTGTTTGCATCATTTTTATCGAATATATATGAATTATTACCCATAGACTGTAAATTCACAAAAACGTAGAAAACGGCAAAATATTGCCTAATTCAATGATATTTTGTTTAAGTCACATAAAGGAAAAGGGGATGATAAACGTCAAAATATTGCTAAATTCGATGATTTTTCGTTCTAAACAAAATGCAAGAAAACTTGCTTAAAATGCAATACTATGCGAAATTCTGAGATTTGAAGGCCAAATCACATATCGTGATACTACATGAAATAGAATCGAAATATTGGTAAAAATGAATATATTTACGTAGTATCAAACTACATGAAAAACGTGAAAAAAGTCACTATTTAACCATATTTGAGGATTTTTACTTCAAATCATAGAGCGAGGTTTCGTATTATTTAGATCCAAGAAAAGACATATGACAATGTTGTTTCCAATACAAATTATAAAAATCAATGTGTTTTCATTAGAATTAACTAAAATGTTCCTGATTTTCCGTTTATATTACCGAGGGAAGATGTACACGTAAAACCGCTCTAATCCGGCTGAAACGTCGATATATGCAATAAAAACCGAACTTCTCCCCTTTTCAATATCTTACTCAGTATTTTAACGAGAAACAAATAAATGATTGAAAATTAAGTATTTAGGGTTATTATCTAATCAATTATGTGTTTGCATAATTTTTATCGTATTTATATGAATTAATACCCATAGACTGAAAATTCACAAAAACGTGGAAAAACGGCAAAATATTGCCTAATTCGATGATATTTTGTTTAAATCACATAAAGGAAAAGGGGATGATAAACGTCAAAATATTGCTAAATTCGATGATTTTTCGTACGAAACAAAATGGAAGAAAACTTGCTTAAAATGCATTATTATGCGAAATTCTGAGATTTGAAGGCCAAATCACATATCGTGATACTACATGAAATAGAATCGAAA
Source organism: Procambarus clarkii (assembly GCF_040958095.1). NCBI lineage: Eukaryota > Metazoa > Arthropoda > Malacostraca > Decapoda > Cambaridae > Procambarus > Procambarus clarkii. The sequence goes on along the minus strand of NW_027189154.1, from coordinate 2,102,606 downwards.
TATTGGTAAATATGAATATATTTACGTAGTATCAAACTACATGAAAAACGTGATAAAAGTCACTATTTAACCATATTTGAGGATTTTAACTTCAAATCATAGAGAGAGGTTTCGTATTATTTAGATCCAAGAAAAGACATATGACAATGTTGTTTCCAATTCAAATGATAAAAATCAATGTGTTTTCATTAGAATTAACTAAAATGTTCCTGATTTTTCATGTATATTACCGAGGGAAGATGTACACGAAAATCGCTCTATTCCGGCTGAAACGTCGATATATGCAATAAAAACAGAACTTCTCCCCTTTTCAATATCTTACTCAGTATTTTAACGAGAAACAAATAGTTGATTGAAATGAAGTATTTAAGGTTATTATCTAATCAAGTAAGTGTTTGCATCATTTTTATCGTATATATAATGAATATATACCCATAGACTGTAAATTCACAAAAATGTAGAAAACGGCAAAATATTGCCTAATTCGATGATATTTTGTTTAAGTTATATAAAGGAAAAGGGGATGATAAACGTCAAAATATTGCTAAATTCGATGATTTTTCGTATGAAACAAAATGCAAGAAAACTTGCTTAAAATGCAATATTATGCGAAACTCTGAGTTTTGAAGGCCAAATCACATATCGTGATACTACATGAAATAGAATCGAAATATTGGTAAAAATGAATATATTTACGTAGTATCAAACTACATGAAAAACGTGAAAAAAGTCACTATTTAACCACATTTGAGGATTTTAACTTCAAATCATAGAGAGAGGTTTCGTATTATTTAGATCCAAGAAAAGACATATGACAATGTTGTTTCCAATACAAATGATACAAATCAATGTGTTTTCATTAGAATTAACTAAAATGTTCCTGTTTTTCCGTTTATATTACCGAGGGAAGATGTACACGTAAAACCGCTCTAATCCGGCTGAAACGTCGATATATGCAATAAAAACCGAACTTCTCCCCTTTTCAATATCTTACTCAGTATTTTAACGAGAAACAAATAGATGATTGAAAATGAAGTATTTAAGGTTATTATCTAATCAATTATGTGTTTGCATCATTTTTATCGTATATATATGAATTAATACCCATAGACTGAAAATTCACAAAAACGTGGAAAAACGGCAAAATATTGCCTAATTCGATGATATTTTGTTTAAATCACATAAAGGAAAAGGGGATGATAAACGTCAAAATATTGCTAAATTCGCTGATTTTTCGTACGAAACAAAAGGCAAGAAAACTTGCTTAAAATGCAATATTGTGCGAAATTCTGAGATTCGAAGGCTAAATCACATATCGTGATATTACTTGAAATAGAATCGAAATATTGGTAAAAATGAATATATTTACGTAGTATCAAACTACATGAAAAACGTGAAAAAAGTCCCTATTTAACCACATTTGAGGATTTTAACTTCAAATCATAGAGAGAGGTTTCGTATTATTTAGATCCAAGAAAAGACATATGACAATGTTGTTTCCAATACAAATGATACAAATCAATGTGTTGTCATTAGAATTAACTAAAATGTTCATGATTTTCCGTTTATATTACCGAGGGAAGATGTACACGTAAAACCGCTCTAATCCGGCTGAAACGTCGATATATGCAATAAAAACCGAACTTCTCCCCTTTTCAATATCTTACTCAGTATTTTAACGAGAAACAAATAAATGATTGAAAATTAAGTATTTAGGGTTATTATCTAATCAATTATGTGTTTGCATAATTTTTATCGTATTTATATGAATTAATACCCATAGACTGAAAATTCACAAAAACGTGGAAAAACGGCAAAATATTGCCTAATTCGATGATATTTTGTTTAAATCACATAAAGGAAAAGGGGATGATAAACGTCAAAATATTGCTAAATTCGATGATTTTTCGTACGAAACAAAATGGAAGAAAACTTGCTTAAAATGCATTATTATGCGAAATTCTGAGATTTGAAGGCCAAATCACATATCGTGATACTACATGAAATAGAATCGAAATATTGGTAAATATGAATATATTTACGTAGTATCAAACTACATGAAAAACGTGATAAAAGTCACTATTTAACCATATTTGAGGATTTTAACTTCAAATCATAGAGAGAGGTTTCGTATTATTTAGATCCAAGAAAAGACATATGACAATGTTGTTTCCAATTCAAATGATAAAAATCAATGTGTTTTCATTAGAATTAACTAAAATGTTCCTGATTTTTCATGTATATTACCGAGGGAAGATGTACACGAAAATCGCTCTATTCCGGCTGAAACGTCGATATATGCAATAAAAACAGAACTTCTCCCCTTTTCAATATCTTACTCAGTATTTTAACGAGAAACAAATAGTTGATTGAAATGAAGTATTTAAGGTTATTATCTAATCAAGTAAGTGTTTGCATCATTTTTATCGTATATATAATGAATATATACCCATAGACTGTAAATTCACAAAAATGTAGAAAACGGCAAAATATTGCCTAATTCGATGATATTTTGTTTAAGTTATATAAAGGAAAAGGGGATGATAAACGTCAAAATATTGCTAAATTCGATGATTTTTCGTATGAAACAAAATGCAAGAAAACTTGCTTAAAATGCAATATTATGCGAAACTCTGAGATTTGAAGGCCAAATCACATATCGTGATACTACATGAAATAGAATCGAAATATTGGTAAAAATGAATATATTTACGTAGTATCAAACTACATGAAAAACGTGAAAAAAGTCACTATTTAACCACATTTGAGGATTTTAACTTCAAATCATAGAGAGAGGTTTCGTATTATTTAGATCCAAGAAAAGACATATGACAATGTTGTTTCCAATACAAATGATACAAATCAATGTGTTTTCATTAGAATTAACTAAAATGTTCCTGTTTTTCCGTTTATATTACCGAGGGAAGATGTACACGTAAAACCGCTCTAATCCGGCTGAAACGTCGATATATGCAATAAAAACCGAACTTCTCCCCTTTTCAATATCTTACTCAGTATTTTAACGAGAAACAAATAGATGATTGAAAATGAAGTATTTAAGGTTATTATCTAATCAATTATGTGTTTGCATCATTTTTATCGTATATATATGAATTAATACCCATAGACTGAAAATTCACAAAAACGTGGAAAAACGGCAAAATATTGCCTAATTCGATGATATTTTGTTTAAATCACATAAAGGAAAAGGGGATGATAAACGTCAAAATATTGCTAAATTCGCTGATTTTTCGTACGAAACAAAAGGCAAGAAAACTTGCTTAAAATGCAATATTGTGCGAAATTCTGAGATTCGAAGGCTAAATCACATATCGTGATATTACTTGAAATAGAATCGAAATATTGGTAAAAATGAATATATTTACGTAGTATCAAACTACATGAAAAACGTGAAAAAAGTCCCTATTTAACCACATTTGAGGATTTTAACTTCAAATCATAGAGAGAGGTTTCGTATTATTTAGATCCAAGAAAAGACATATGACAATGTTGTTTCCAATACAAATGATACAAATCAATGTGTTGTCATTAGAATTAACTAAAATGTTCATGATTTTCCGTTTATATTACCGAGGGAAGATGTACACGTAAAACCGCTCTAATCCGGCTGAAACGTCGATATATGCAATAAAAACAGAACTTCTCCCCTTTTCAATATCTTACTCAGTATTTTAACGAGAAACAAATAGATGATTGAAAATGAAGTATTTAAGGTTATTATCTTATCAATTATGTATTTGCATCATTTTTATCGTGTATATATGAATTAATACCCATAGACTGTAAATTCACAAAAACGTAGAAAACGGCAAAATATTGCCTAATTCAATGATATTTTGTTTAAGTCACATAAAGGAAAAGGGTATGATAAACGTCAAAATATTGCTAAATTCGATGATTTTTCGTACGAAACAAAATGCAAGAAAACTTGCTTAAAATGCAATATTATGCGAAACTCTGAGATTTGAAGGCCAAATCACATATCGTGATACTAGATGAAATAGAATCGAAATATTGGTAAAAATGAATATATTTACGTAGTATCAAACTACATGAAAAACGTGAAAAAAGTCCCTATTTAACCACATTTGAGGATTTTAACTTCAAATCATAGAGCGAGGTTTCGTATTATTTAGATCCAAGAAAAGACATATGACAATGTTGTTTCCAATACAAATTCTAAAAATCCATGTGTTTTCATTAGAATTAACTAAAATGTTCCTGATTTTCCGTTTATATTACCGAGGGAAGATGTACACGTAAAACCGCTCTAATCCGGCTGAAACGTCGATATATGCAATAAAATCCGAACTTCTCCCCTTTTCAATATCTTACACAGTATTTTAACGAGAAACAAATAGATGATTGAAAAGGAAGTATTTAATGTTATTATCTAATCAATTATGTGTTTGCATCATTTTTATCGTATATATATGAATTAATACCCATAGACTGAAAATTCACAAAAACGTGGAAAACGGCAAAATATTGCCTAATTCGATGATATTTTGTTTAAATCAAATAAAGGAAAAGGGGATGATAAACGTCAAAATATTGCTAAATTCGATGATTTTTCGTACGAAACAAAATGCAAGAAAACTTGCTTAAAATGAAATATTGTGCGAAATTCTGAGATTTGAAGGCTAAATCACATATCGTGATATTACATTAAATAGAATCGAAATATTGGTAAAAATGAATATGTTTACGTAGTATCAAACTACATGAAAAACGTGAAAAAAGTCCCTATTTAACCACATTTGAGGATTTTAACTTCAAATCTTAGAGAGAGGTTTCGTATTATTTAGATCCAAGAAAAGACATATGACAATGTTGTTTCCAATACAAATGATACAAATCAATGTCTTTTCATTAGAATTAACTAAAATGTTCCTGATTTTCCGTTTATATTACCGCGGGAAGATGTACACGTAAAACCGCTCTAATCCGGCTGAAACTTATCGATATATGCAATAAAAACCGAACTTCTCCCCTTTTCAATATCTTACTCAGTATTTTAACGAGAAACAAATAGATGATTGAAAATTAAGTATTTAAGGTTATTATCTAATCAATTATGTGTTTGCATAATTTTTATCGTATATATATGAATTAATACCCATAGACTGAAAATTCACAAAAGCGTGGAAAAACGGCAAAATATTGCCTAATTCGATGATATTTTGTTTAAATCACATAAAGGAAAAGGGGATGATAAACGTCAAAATATTGCTAAATTCGATGATTTTTCGTACGAAACAAAAGGCAAGAAAACTTGCTTAAAATGCAATACTGTGCGAAATTCTGAGATTTGAAGGCTAAATCACATATCGTGATACTACATTAAATAGAATCGAAATATTGGTAAAAATGAATATATTTACGTAGTATCAAACTACATGAAAAACGTGAAAAAAGTCCCTATTTAACCACATTTGAGGATTTTAACTTCAAATCATAGAGAGAGGTTTCGTATTATTTAGATCCAAGAAAAGACATATGACAATGTTGTTTCCAATACAAATGATACAAATCAATGTGTTTTCATTAGAATTAACTAAAATGTTCCTGATTTTCCGTTTATATTACCGAGGGAAGATGTACACGTAAAACCGCTCTAATCCGGCTGAAACGTCGATATATGCAATAAAAACCGAACTTCTCCCCTTTTCAATATCATACTCAGTATTTTAACGAGAAACAAATAGTTGATTGAAATGAAGTATTTAAGGTTATTATCTAATCAAGTAAGTGTTTGCATCATTTTTATCGTATATATAATGAATATATACCCATAGACTGTAAATTCACAAAAACGTAGAAAACGGCAAAATATATCCTAATTCGATGATATTTTGTTTAAGTCATATAAAGGAAAAGGGTATGATAAACGTCAAAATATTGCTAAATTCGATGATTTTTCGTACGAAACAAAATGCAAGAAAACTTGCTTAAAATGCAATATTATGCGAAACTCTGAGATTTGAAGGCCAGATCACATATCGTGATACTACATGAAATAGAATCGAAATATTGGTAAAAATGAATATATTTACGTAGTATCAAACTACATGAAAAACGTGAAAAAAGTCCCTATTTAACCACATTTGAGGATTTTAACTTCAAATCATAGAGCGAGGTTTCGTATTATTTAGATCCAAGAAAAGACATATGACAATGTTGTTTCCAATACAAATTATAAAAATCAATGTGTTTTCATTAGAATTAACTAAAATGTTCCTGATTTTCCGTTTATATTACCGCCTGAAGATGTACACGTAAAACCGCTCTAATCCGGCTGAAACGTCGATATATGCAATAAAAACCGAACATCTCCCCTTTTCAATATCTTACACAGTATTTTAACGAGAAACAAATAGATGATTGAAAAGGAAGTATTTAATGTTATTATCTAATCAATTATGTGTTTGCATATTTTTTATCGTATATATATGAATTAATACCCATAGACTGAAAATTCAAAAAACGTGGAAAAACGGCAAAATATTGCCTAATTCGATGATATTTTCTTTAAATCATATAAAGGAAAAGGGGATGATAAACGTCAAAATATTGCTAAATTCGATGATTTTTCGTACGAAACAAAAGGCAAGAAAACTTGCTTAAAATGCATTACTGTGCGAAATTCTGAGATTTGAAGGCTAAATCACATATCGTGATACTACATTAAATAGAATCGAAATATTGGTAAAAATGAATATATATATACGTAGTATCAAACTACATGAAAAACGTGAAAAAAGTCCCTATTTAACCACATTTGAGGATTTTAACTTCAAATCATAGAGAGAGGTTTCGTATTATTTAGATCCAAGAAAAGACATATGACAATGTTGTTTCCAATACAAATGATACAAATCAATGTGTTTTCATTAGAATTAACTAAAATGTTCCTGATTTTCCGTTTATATTACCGAGGGAAGATGTACACGTAAAACCGCTCTAATCCGGCTGAAACGTCGATATATGCAATAAAAACAGAACTTCTCCCCTTTTCAATATCTTACTCAGTATTTTAACGAGAAACAAATAGTTGATTGAAAATGAAGTATTTAAGGTTATTATCTAATCAATTATGTGTTTGCGTCATTTTTATCGTATATATAATGAATTAATACCCATAGACTGAAAATTCACAAAAACGTGGAAAAACGGCAAAATATTGCCTAATTCGATGATATTTTGTTTAAATCAAATAAAGGAAAAGGGGATGATAAACGTCAAAATATTGCTAAATTCGATGATTTTTCGTACGAAACAAAATGCAAGAAAACTTGCTTAAAATGCAATACTGTGCGAAATTCTGAGATTTGAAGGCTAAATCACATATCGTGATACTACATTAAATAGAATCAAAATATTGGTAAAAATTAATATATTTACGTAGTATCAAACTACATGAAAAACGTGAAAAAAGTCCCTATTTAACCACATTTGAGGATTTTAACTTCAAATCATAGAGATAGGTTTCGTATTATTTAGATCCAAGAAAAGACATATGACAATGTTGTTTCCAATACAAATGATACAAATCAATGTGTTTTCATTAGAATTAACTAAAATGTTCCTGATTTTCCGTTTATATTACCGAGGGAAGATGTACACGTAAAACCGCTCTAATCCGGCTGAAACGTCGATATATGCAATAAAAACCGAACTTCTCCCCTTTTCAATATCTTACTCAGTATTTTAACGAGAAACAAATACATGATTGAAAATGAAGTATTTAAGGTTATTATCTAATCAATTATGTGTTTGCATCATTTTTATCGAATATATATGAATTAATACCCATAGACTGTAAATTCACAAAAACGTAGAAAACGGCAAAATATTGCCTAATTCGATGATATTTTGTTTAACTCACATAAAGGAAAAGGGGATGATAAACGTCAAAATATTGCTAAATTCGATGATTTTTCGTACGAAACAAAATGCAAGAAAACTTGCTTAAAATGCAATATAATGCGAAATTCTGAGATTTGAAGGCCAAATCACATATCGTGATACTACATGAAATAGAATCGAAATATTGGTAAAAATGAATATATTATACGTAGTATCAAACTACATGAAAAACGTGAAAAAAGTCACTATTTAACCATATTTGAGGATTTTAACTTCAAATCATAGGAGCGAGGTTTCGTATTATTTAGATTCAAGAATAGACATATGACAATGTTGTTTCCAATACAAATGATAAAAATCAATGTGTTTTCATTAGAATTAACTAAAATGTTCCTGATTTTCCGTTTATATTACCGAGGGAAGATGTACACGTAAAACCGCTCTAATCCGGCTGAAACGTCGATATATGCAATAAAAACCGAACTTCTCCCCTTTTCAATATCTTACTCAGTATTTTAACGAGAAACAAATAGATGATTGAAAATGAAGTATTTAAGGTTATTATCTAATCAATTATGTGTTTGCATCATTTTTATCGTATATATATGAATTAATACCCATAGACTGAAAATTCACAAAAACGTGGAAAAACGGCATAATATTGCCTAATTCGATGATATTTTGTTTAAGTCACATAAAGGAAAAGGGGATGATAAACGTCAAAATATTGCTAAATTCGATGATTTTTCGTACGAAACAAAATGCAAGAAAACTTGCTTAAAATGCAATATTATGCGAAATTCTGAGATATGAAGGCCAAATCACATATCGTGATACTACATGAAATAGAATCGAAATATTGGTAAAAATGAATATATTACGTAGTATCAAACTACATGAAAAACGTGAAAAAAGTCACTATTTAACCATATTTGAGGATTTTAACTTCAAATCATAGAGCGAGGTTTCGTATTATTTAGATTCCAGGAAATAGACATATGACAATGTTGTTTCCAATATAAATGATAAAAATCAATGTGTTTTCATTAGAATTAACTAAAATGTTCCTGATTTTCCGTTTATATTACCGAGGGAAGATGTACACGTAAAACCGCTCTAATCCGGCTGAAACGTCGATATATGCAATAAAAACCGAACTTCTCCCCTTTTCAATATCTTACTCAGTATTTTAACGAGAAACAAATAGATGATTGAAAATGAAGTATTTAAGGTTATTATCTAATCAATTATGTGTTTGCATCATTTTTATCGTAATATATATGAATTAATAGCCCATAGACTGTAAATTCACAAAAACGTAGGAAAACGGCAAAATATTGCCTAATTCGATGATATTTTGTTTAAGTCATATAAAGGAAAAGGGGATGATAAACGTCAAAATATTGCTAAATGCGATGATTTTTCGTACGAAACAAAATGCAAGAAAACTTGCTTAAAATGCAATATTATGCGAAATTCTGAGATTTGAAGGCTAAATCACATATCGTGATACTACATTAAATAGAATCGAAATATTGGTAAAAATGAATATATTTACGTAGTATCAAACTACATGAAAAACGTGAAAAAAGTCCCTATTTAACCACATTTGAGGATTTTAACTTCAAATCATAGAGAGAGGTTTCGTATTATTTAGATCCAAGAAAAGACATATGACAATGTTGTTTCCAATACAAATGATACAAATCAATGTGTTTTCATTATAATTAACTAAAATGTTCCTGATTTTCCGTTTATATTACCGAGGGAAGATGTACACGTAAAACCGCTCTAATCCGGCTGAAACGTCGATATATGCAATAAAAACAGAACTTCTCCCCTTTTCAATATCTTACTCAGTATTTTAACGAGAAACAAATAGTTGATTGAAAATGAAGTATTTAAGGTTATTATCTAATCAATTATGTGTTTGCGTCATTTTTATCGTATATATAATGAATTAATACATATAGACTGAAAATTCACAAAAACGTGGAAAAACGGCAAAATATTGCCTAATTCGATGATATTTTGTTTAATGTCACATAAAGGAAAAGGGGATGATAAACGTCAAAATATTGCTAAATTCGATGATTTTTCGTACGAAACAAAAGGCAAGAAAACTTGCTTAAAATGCAATATTACGCGAAATTCTCGAGATTTGAAGGCCAAATCACATATCGTGATACTACATGAAATAGAATCGAAATATTGGTAAAAATGAATATATTTACGTAGTATCAAACTACATGAAAAACGTGAAAAAAGTCACTATTTAACCATATTTGAGGATTTTAACTTCAAATCATAGAGAGAGGTTTCGTATTATTTAGATCCAAGAAAAGACACATGACAATGTTGTTTCCAATACAAATGATAAAAATCAATGTGTTTTCATTAGAATTAACTAAAATGTTCCTGATTTTCCGTTTATATTACCGAGGGAAGATGTACACGTAAAACCGCTCTAATCCGGCTGAAACGTCCATATATGCAATAAAACCCGAACTTCTCCCCTTTTCAATATCTTAATCAGTATTTTAACGAGAAACAAATAGATGATTGAAAATTAAGTATTTAAGGTTATTATTTAATCAATTATGTGTTTGCATAATTTTTATCGTATATATATGAATTAATACCCATAGACTGAAAATTCACAAAAACGTGGAAAAACGGCATAATATTGCCTAATTCGATGATATTTTGTTTAAATCACATAAAGGAAAAGGGGATGATAAACGTCAAAATATTGCTAAATTCGATGATTTTTCGTACGAAACAAAAGGCAAGAAAACTTGCTTAAAATGCAATATTGTGCGAAATTCTGAGATTTGAAGGCTAAATCACATATCGTGATATTACATTAAATAGAATCGAAATATTGGTAAAAATGAATATATTTACGTAGTATCAAACTACATGAAAAACGTGAAAAAAGTCCCTATTTAACCACATTTGAGGATTTTAACTTCAAATCATAGAGAGAAGTTTCGTATTATTTAGATCCAAGAAAAGATATATGACAATGTTGTTTCCAATACAAATGATACAAATCAATGTGTTTTCATTAGAATTAACTAAAATGTTCCTGATTTTCCGTTTATATTACCGAGGGAAGATGTACACGTAAAACCGCTCTAATCCGGCTGAAACGTCGATATATGCAATAAAAACCGAACTTCTCCCCTTTTCAATATCTTACTCAGTATTTTAACGAGAAACAAATAGATGATTGAAAATGAAGTATTTAAGGTTATTATCTAATCAATTATGTGTTTGCATCATTTTTATCGTATATATATATGAATTAATACCAATAGACTGAAAATTCACAAAAACGTGGAAAAACGGCAAAATATTGCCTAATTCGATGATATTTTGTTTAAATCACATAAAGGAAAAGGGGATAATAAACGTCAAAATATTGCTAAATTCGATGATTTTTCGAACGCAACAAAATGCAAGAAAACTTGCTTAAAATGCAATATTATGCGAAATTCTGAGATTTGAAGGCCAAATCACATATCGTGATACAACATGAAATAGAATCGAAATATTGGTAAAAATGAATATATTTACGTAGTATCAAACTACATGAAAAACGTGATAAAAGTCACTATTTAACCATATTTGAGGATTTTAACTTCAAATCATAGAGCGAGGTTTCGTATTATTTAGATCCAAGAAAAGACAAATGACAATGTTGTTTCTAATTCAAATGATAAAAATCAATGTGTTTTCATTAGAATTAACTAAAATGTTCCTGATTTTTTGTTTATATTACCGAGGGAAGATGTACACGTAAAACCGCTCTAATCCGGCTGAAACGTCCATATATGCAATAAAAACCGAACTTCTCCCCTTTTCAATATCTTACTCAGTATTTCAACGAGAAACAAATAGATGATTGAAAATGAAGTATTTAAGGTTATTATCTAATCAATTATGTGTTTGCATCATTTTTATCGAATATATATGAATTAATACCCATAGACTGTAAATTCACAAAAACGTAGAAAACGGCAAAATATTGCCTAATTCGATGATATTTTGTTTAAGTCACATAAAGGAAAAGGGGATGATAAACGTCAAAATATTGCTAAATGCGATGATTTTTCGTACGAAACAAAATGCAAGAAAACTTGCTTAAAATGCAATATTATTCGAAATTCTGAGATATGAAGGCTAAATCACATATCGTGATACTACATTAAATAGAATCGAAATATTGGTAAAAATGAATATATTTACGTAGTATCAAACTACATGAAAAACGTGAAAAAAGTCCCTGTTTAACCACATTTGAGGATTTTAACTTCAAATCAAAGAGAGAGGTTTCGTATTATTTAGATCCAAAAAAAGACAAATGACAATGTTGTTTCCAATACAAATGATAAAAATCAATGTGTTTTTATTAGAATTAACTAAAATGTTCCTGATTTTCCGTTTATATTACCGAGGGAAGATGTACACGTAAAACCGCTCTAATCCGGCTGAAACGTCGATATATGCAATAAAAACCGAACTTCTCCCCTTTTCAATATCTTACTCAGTATTTTAACGAGAAACAAATAGATGATTGAAAATTAAGTATTTAAGGTTATTATCTAATCAATTATGTGTTTGCATAATTTTTATCGTATATATATGAATTAATACCCATAGACTGAAAATTCAAAAAACGTGGAAAAACGGCAAAATATTGCCTAATTCGATGATATTTTGTTTAAATCACATAAAGGAAAAGGGGATGATAAACGTCAAAATAATGCTAAATTCGATGATTTTTCGTACGAAACAAAAGGCAAGAAAACTTGCTTAAAATGCAATACTGTGCGAAATTCTGAGATTTGAAGGCTAAATCACATATCGTGATACTACATTAAATTGAATCAAAATATTGGTAAAAATGAATATATTTACATAGTATCAAACTACATGAAAAACGTGAAAAAGTCCCTATTTAACCACATTTGAGGATTTTAACTTCAAATCATAGAGAGAGGTTTCGTATTATTTAGATCCAAGAAAAGACATATGACAATGTTGTTTCAAATACAAATGATACAAATCAATGTGTTTTCATTAGAATTAACTAAAATGTTCCTGATTTTCCGTTTATATTACCGAGGGAAGATGTACACGTAAAACCGCTCTAATCCGGCTGAAACGTCGATATATGCAATAAAAACAGAACTTCTCCCCTTTTCAATATCTTACTCAGTATTTTAACGAGAAACTAATAGTTGATTGAAAATGAAGTATTTAAGGTTAATATCTAATCAATTATGTGTTTGCGTCATTTTTATCGTATATATAATGAATTAATACCCATAGACTGAAAATTCACAAAAACGTGGAAAAACGGCAAAATATTGCCTAATTCGATGATATTTTGTTTAAATCAAATAAAGGAAAAGGGGATGATAAACGTCAAAATATTGCTAAATTCGATGATTTTACGTACGAAACAAAATGCAAGAAAACTTGCTTAAAATGCAATATTATGCGAAATTCTGAGATATGAAGGCCAAATCACATATCGTGATACTACATGAAATAGAATCGAAATATTGGTAAAAATGAATATATATACGTAGTATCAAACTACATGAAAAACGTGAAAAAGTCACTATTTAACCATATTTGAGGATTTTAACTTCAAATCATAGAGCGAGGTTTCGTATTATTTAGATTCAAGAATAGCCATATGACAATGTTGTTTCCAATATAAATGATAAAAATCAATGTGTTTTCATTAGAATTAACTAAAATGTTCCTGATTTTCCGTTTATATAACCGAGGGAAGATGTACACGTAAAACCGCTCTAATCCGGCTGAAACGTCGATATATGCAATAAAAACCGAACTTCTCCCCTTTTCAATATCTTACTCAGTATTTTAACGAGAAACAAATAGATGATTGAAAATGAAGTATTTAAGGTTATTATCTAATCAATTATGTGTTTGCATCATTTTTATCGAATATATATGAATTAATGCCCATAGACTGTAAATTCACAAAAACGTAGAAAACGGCAAAATATTGCCTAATTCGATGATATTTTGTTTAAGTCATATAAAGGAAAAGGGGATGATAAACGTCAAAATATTGCTAAATGCGATGATTTTTCGTACGAAACAAAATGCAAGAAAACTTGCTTAAAATGCAATATTATGCGAAATTCTGAGATTTGAAGGCTAAATCACATATCGTGATACTACATTAAATAGAATCGAAATATTGGTAAAAATGAATATATTTACGTAGTATCAAACTACATGAAAAACGTGAAAAAAGTCCCTATTTAACCACATTTGAGGATTTTAACTTCAAATCATAGAGAGAGGTTTCGTATTATTTAGATCCAAGAAAAGACATATGACAATGTTGTTTCCAATACAAATGATACAAATCAATGTGTTTTCATTATAATTAACTAAAATGTTCCTGATTTTCCGTTTATATTACCGAGGGAAGATGTACACGTAAAACCGCTCTAATCCGGCTGAAACGTCGATATATGCAATAAAAACAGAACTTCTCCCCTTTTCAATATCTTACTCAGTATTTTAACGAGAAACAAATAGTTGATTGAAAATGAAGTATTTAAGGTTATTATCTAATCAATTATGTGTTTGCGTCATTTTTATCGTATATATAATGAATTAATACATATAGACTGAAAATTCACAAAAACGTGGAAAAACGGCAAAATATTGCCTAATTCGATGATATTTTGTTTATGTCACATAAAGGAAAAGGGGATGATAAACGTCAAAATATTGCTAAATTCGATGATTTTTCGTACGAAACAAAAGGCAAGAAAACTTGCTTAAAATGCAATATTACGCGAAATTCTCAGATTTGAAGGCCAAATCACATATCGTGATACTACATGAAATAGAATCGAAATATTGGTAAAAATGAATATATTTACGTAGTATCAAACTACATGAAAAACGTGAAAAAAGTCACTATTTAACCATATTTGAGGATTTTAACTTCAAATCATAGAGAGAGGTTTCGTATTATTTAGATCCAAGAAAAGACACATGACAATGTTGTTTCCAATACAAATGATAAAAATCAATGTGTTTTCATTAGAATTAACTAAAATGTTCCTGATTTTCCGTTTATATTACCGAGGGAAGATGTACACGTAAAACCGCTCTAATCCGGCTGAAACGTCCATATATGCAATAAAACCCGAACTTCTCCCCTTTTCAATATCTTACTCAGTATTTTAACGAGAAACAAATAGATGATTGAAAATTAAGTATTTAAGGTTATTATTTAATCAATTATGTGTTTGCATAATTTTTATCGTATATATATGAATTAATACCCATAGACTGAAAATTCACAAAAACGTGGAAAAACGGCAAAATATTGCCTAATTCGATGATATTTTGTTTAAATCACATAAAGGAAAAGGGGATGATAAACGTCAAAATATTGCTAAATTCGATGATTTTTCGTACGAAACAAAAGGCAAGAAAACTTGCTTAAAATGCAATATTGTGCGAAATTCTGAGATTTGAAGGCTAAATCACATATCGTGATATTACATTAAATAGAATCGAAATATTGGTAAAAATGAATATATTTACGTAGTATCAAACTACATGAAAAACGTGAAAAAAGTCCCTATTTAACCACATTTGAGGATTTTAACTTCAAATCATAGAGAGAAGTTTCGTATTATTTAGATCCAAGAAAAGATATATGACAATGTTGTTTCCAATACAAATGATACAAATCAATGTGTTTTCATTAGAATTAACTAAAATGTTCCTGATTTTCCGTTTATATTACCGAGGGAAGATTTACACGTAAAACCGCTCTAATCCGGCTGAAACGTCGATATATGCAATAAAAACCGAACTTCTCCCCTTTTCAATATCTTACTCAGTATTTTAACGAGAAAAAAATAGATGATTGAAAATGAAGTATTTAAGGTTATTATCTAATCAATTATGTGTTTGCATCATTTTTATCGTATATATATATGAATTAATACCAATAGACTGAAAATTCACAAAAACGTGGAAAAACGGCAAAATATTGCCTAATTCGATGATATTTTGTTTAAATCACATAAAGGAAAAAGGGATAATAAACGTCAAAATATTGCTAAATTCGATGATTTTTAGTACGAAACAAAATGCAAGAAAACTTGCTTAAAATGCAATATTATGCGAAATTCTGAGATTTGAAGGCCAAATCACATATCGTGATACAACATGAAATAGAATCGAAATATTGGTAAAAATGAATATATTTACGTAGTATCAAACTACATGAAAAACGTGATAAAAGTCACTATTTAACCATATTTGAGGATTTTAACTTCAAATCATAGAGCGAGGTTTCGTATTATTTAGATCCAAGAAAAGACAAATGACAATGTTGTTTCTAATTCAAATGATAAAAATCAATGTGTTTTCATTAGAATTAACTAAAATGTTCCTGATTTTTTGTTTATATTACCGATGGAAGATGTACACGAAAATCGCTCTATTCCGGCTGAAACGTCGATATATGCAATAAAAACAGAACTTCTCCCCTTTTCAATATCTTACACAGTATTTTAACGAGAAACAAATAGATGATAGAAAATGAAGTATTTAAGGTTATTATCTAATCAATTATGTGTTTGCATAATTTTTATCGTATATATATATGAATTAATACCAATAGACTGAAAATTCACAAAAACGTTAAAAAACGGCAAAATATTGCCTATTTCGATGATATTTTGTTTAAATCACCTAAAGGAAAAGGGGATGATAAACGTCAAAATATTGCTAAATTCGATGATTTTTCGTACGAAACAAAAGGCAAGAAAACTTGCTTAAAATGCAATATTGTGCGAAATTCTGAGATTTGAAGGCTAAATCACATATCGTGATATTACATTAAATAGAATCGAAATATTGGTAAAAATTAATATATTTACGTAGTATCAAACTACATGAAAAACGTGAAAAAAGTCCCTATTTAACCACATTTGAGGATTTTAACTTCAAATCATAGAGAGAAGTTTCGTATTATTTAGATCCAAGAAAAGATATATGACAATGTTGTTTCCAATACAAATGATACAAATCAATGTGTTTTCATTAGAATTAACTAAAATGTTCCTGATTTTCCGTTTATATTACCGAGGGAAGATGTACACGTAAAACCGCTCTAATCCGGCTGAAACGTCGATATATGCAATAAAAACCGAACTTCTCCCCTTTTCAATATCTTACTCAGTATTTTAACGAGGAACAAATAGATGATTGAAAATTAAGTATTTAAGGTTATTATTTAATCAATTATGTGTTTGCATAATTTTTATCGTATATATATGAATTAATACCCATGGACTGAAAATTCACAAAAACGTGGAAAAACGGCAAAATATTGCCTAATTCGATGATATTTTGTTTAAATCACATAAAGGAAAAGGGGATGATAAACGTCAAAATATTGCTAAATTCGATGATTTTTCGTACGAAAAAAAAGGCAAGAAAACTTGCTTAAAATGCAATATTATGCGAAATTCTGAGATTTGAAGGCCAAATCACATATCGTGATACTACATGAAATAGAATCGAAATATTGGTAAAAATGAATATATTTACGTAGTATCAAACTACATGAAAAACGTGAAAAAAGTCACTATTTAACCATATTTGAGGATTTTAACTTCAAATCATAGAGCGAGGTTTCGTATTATTTAGATCCAAGAAAAGACAAATGACAATGTTGTTTCCAATTCAAATGATAAAAATCAATGTGTTTTCATTAGAATTAACTAAAATGTTCCTGATTTTTCGTTTATATTACCGATGGAAGATGTACACGAAAATCGCTCTATTCCGGCTGAAACGTCGATATATGCAATAAAAACAGAACTTCTCCCCTTTTCAATATCTTACTCAGTATTTTAACGAGAAACATATAGATGATTGAAAATGAAGTATTTAAGGTTATTATCTAATCAATTATGTGTTTGCATCATTTTTATCGTATATATATGAATTAATACCCATAGACTGAAAATTCACAAAAACGTGGAAAAACGGCAAAATATTGCCTAATTCGATGATATTTTGTTTATGTCACATAAAGGAAAAGGGGATGATAAACGTCAAAATATTGCTAAATTCGATGATTTTTCGTACGAAACAAAAGGCAAGAAAACTTGCTTAAAATGCAATATTACGCGAAATTCTCAGATTTGAAGGCCAAATCACATATCGTGATACTACATGAAATAGAATCGAAATATTGGTAAAAATGAATATATTTACGTAGTATCAAACTACATGAAAAACGTGAAAAAAGTCACTATTTAACCATATTTGAGGATTTTAACTTCAAATCATAGAGAGAGGTTTCGTATTATTTAGATCCAAGAAAAGACACATGACAATGTTGTTTCCAATACAAATGATAAAAATCAATGTGTTTTCATTAGAATTAACTAAAATGTTCCTGATTTTCCGTTTATATTACCGAGGGAAGATGTACACGTAAAACCGCTCTAATCCGGCTGAAACGTCCATATATGCAATAAAACCCGAACTTCTCCCCTTTTCAATATCTTACTCAGTATTTTAACGAGAAACAAATAGATGATTGAAAATTAAGTATTTAAGGTTATTATTTAATCAATTATGTGTTTGCATAATTTTTATCGTATATATATGAATTAATACCCATAGACTGAAAATTCACAAAAACGTGGAAAAACGGCAAAATATTGCCTAATTCGATGATATTTTGTTTAAATCACATAAAGGAAAAGGGGATGATAAACGTCAAAATATTGCTAAATTCGATGATTTTTCGTACGAAACAAAAGGCAAGAAAACTTGCTTAAAATGCAATATTGTGCGAAATTCTGAGATTTGAAGGCTAAATCACATATCGTGATATTACATTAAATAGAATCGAAATATTGGTAAAAATGAATATATTTACGTAGTATCAAACTACATGAAAAACGTGAAAAAAGTCCCTATTTAACCACATTTGAGGATTTTAACTTCAAATCATAGAGAGAAGTTTCGTATTATTTAGATCCAAGAAAAGATATATGACAATGTTGTTTCCAATACAAATGATACAAATCAATGTGTTTTCATTAGAATTAACTAAAATGTTCCTGATTTTCCGTTTATATTACCGAGGGAAGATTTACACGTAAAACCGCTCTAATCCGGCTGAAACGTCGATATATGCAATAAAAACCGAACTTCTCCCCTTTTCAATATCTTACTCAGTATTTTAACGAGAAAAAAATAGATGATTGAAAATGAAGTATTTAAGGTTATTATCTAATCAATTATGTGTTTGCATCATTTTTATCGTATATATATATGAATTAATACCAATAGACTGAAAATTCACAAAAACGTGGAAAAACGGCAAAATATTGCCTAATTCGATGATATTTTGTTTAAATCACATAAAGGAAAAAGGGATAATAAACGTCAAAATATTGCTAAATTCGATGATTTTTAGTACGAAACAAAATGCAAGAAAACTTGCTTAAAATGCAATATTATGCGAAATTCTGAGATTTGAAGGCCAAATCACATATCGTGATACAACATGAAATAGAATCGAAATATTGGTAAAAATGAATATATTTACGTAGTATCAAACTACATGAAAAACGTGATAAAAGTCACTATTTAACCATATTTGAGGATTTTAACTTCAAATCATAGAGCGAGGTTTCGTATTATTTAGATCCAAGAAAAGACAAATGACAATGTTGTTTCTAATTCAAATGATAAAAATCAATGTGTTTTCATTAGAATTAACTAAAATGTTCCTGATTTTTTGTTTATATTACCGATGGAAGATGTACACGAAAATCGCTCTATTCCGGCTGAAACGTCGATATATGCAATAAAAACAGAACTTCTCCCCTTTTCAATATCTTACACAGTATTTTAACGAGAAACAAATAGATGATAGAAAATGAAGTATTTAAGGTTATTATCTAATCAATTATGTGTTTGCATAATTTTTATCGTATATATATATGAATTAATACCAATAGACTGAAAATTCACAAAAACGTTAAAAAACGGCAAAATATTGCCTATTTCGATGATATTTTGTTTAAATCACCTAAAGGAAAAGGGGATGATAAACGTCAAAATATTGCTAAATTCGATGATTTTTCGTACGAAACAAAAGGCAAGAAAACTTGCTTAAAATGCAATATTGTGCGAAATTCTGAGATTTGAAGGCTAAATCACATATCGTGATATTACATTAAATAGAATCGAAATATTGGTAAAAATTAATATATTTACGTAGTATCAAACTACATGAAAAACGTGAAAAAAGTCCCTATTTAACCACATTTGAGGATTTTAACTTCAAATCATAGAGAGAAGTTTCGTATTATTTAGATCCAAGAAAAGATATATGACAATGTTGTTTCCAATACAAATGATACAAATCAATGTGTTTTCATTAGAATTAACTAAAATGTTCCTGATTTTCCGTTTATATTACCGAGGGAAGATGTACACGTAAAACCGCTCTAATCCGGCTGAAACGTCGATATATGCAATAAAAACCGAACTTCTCCCCTTTTCAATATCTTACTCAGTATTTTAACGAGAAACAAATAGATGATTGAAAATTAAGTATTTAAGGTTATTATTTAATCAATTATGTGTTTGCATAATTTTTATCGTATATATATGAATTAATACCCATGGACTGAAAATTCACAAAAACGTGGAAAAACGGCAAAATATTGCCTAATTCGATGATATTTTGTTTAAATCACATAAAGGAAAAGGGGATGATAAACGTCAAAATATTGCTAAATTCGATGATTTTTCGTACGAAAAAAAAGGCAAGAAAACTTGCTTAAAATGCAATATTATGCGAAATTCTGAGATTTGAAGGCCAAATCACATATCGTGATACTACATGAAATAGAATCGAAATATTGGTAAAAATGAATATATTTACGTAGTATCAAACTACATGAAAAACGTGAAAAAAGTCACTATTTAACCATATTTGAGGATTTTAACTTCAAATCATAGAGCGAGGTTTCGTATTATTTAGATCCAAGAAAAGACAAATGACAATGTTGTTTCCAATTCAAATGATAAAAATCAATGTGTTTTCATTAGAATTAACTAAAATGTTCCTGATTTTTCGTTTATATTACCGATGGAAGATGTACACGAAAATCGCTCTATTCCGGCTGAAACGTCGATATATGCAATAAAAACAGAACTTCTCCCCTTTTCAATATCTTACTCAGTATTTTAACGAGAAACATATAGATGATTGAAAATGAAGTATTTAAGGTTATTATCTAATCAATTATGTGTTTGCATCATTTTTATCGTATATATATGAATTAATACCCATAGACTGAAAATTCACAAAAACGTGCAAAAACGGCAAAATATTGCCTAATTCGATGATATTTTGTTTAAATCACATAAAGGAAAAGGGGATGATAAACGTCAAAATATTGCTAAATTCGATGATTTTTCGTACGAAACAAAAGGCAAGAAAACTTGCTTAAAATGCAATATTGTGCGAAATTCTGAGATTTGAAGGCTAAATCACATATCGTGATATTACATTAAATAGAATCGAAATATTGGTAAAAATGAATATATTTACGTAGTATCAAACTACATGAAAAACGTGAAAAAAGTCCCTATTTAACCACATTTGAGGATTTTAACTTCAAATCATAGAGAGAAGTTTCGTATTATTTAGATCCAAGAAAAGATATATGACAATGTTGTTTCCAATACAAATGATACAAATCAATGTGTTTTCATTAGAATTAACTAAAATGTTCCTGATTTTCCGTTTATATTACCGAGGGAAGATTTACACGTAAAACCGCTCTAATCCGGCTGAAACGTCGATATATGCAATAAAAACCGAACTTCTCCCCTTTTCAATATCTTACTCAGTATTTTAACGAGAAACAAATAGATGATTGAAAATGAAGTATTTAAGGTTATTATCTAATCAATTATGTGTTTGCATCATTTTTATCGTATATATATATGAATTAATACCAATAGACTGAAAATTCACAAAAACGTGGAAAAACGGCAAAATATTGCCTAATTCGATGATATTTTGTTTAAATCACATAAAGGAAAAAGGGATAATAAACGTCAAAATATTGCTAAATTCGATGATTTTTCGAACGCAACAAAATGCAAGAAAACTTGCTTAAAATGCAATATTATGCGAAATTCTGAGATTTGAAGGCCAAATCACATATCGTGATACAACATGAAATAGAATCGAAATATTGGTAAAAATGAATATATTTACGTAGTATCAAACTACATGAAAAACGTGATAAAAGTCACTATTTAACCATATTTGAGGATTTTAACTTCAAATCATAGAGCGAGGTTTCGTATTATTTAGATCCAAGAAAAGACAAATGACAATGTTGTTTCTAATTCAAATGATAAAAATCAATGTGTTTTCATTAGAATTAACTAAAATGTTCCTGATTTTTTGTTTATATTACCGATGGAAGATGTACACGAAAATCGCTCTATTCCGGCTGAAACGTCGATATATGCAATAAAAACAGAACTTCTCCCCTTTTCAATATCTTACACAGTATTTTAACGAGAAACAAATAGATGATAGAAAATGAAGTATTTAAGGTTATTATCTAATCAATTATGTGTTTGCATCATTTTTATCGTATATATATATGAATTAATACCAATAGACTGAAAATTCACAAAAACGTTAAAAAACGGCAAAATATTGCCTATTTCGATGATATTTTGTTTAAATCACCTAAAGGAAAAGGGGATGATAAACGTCAAAATATTGCTAAATTCGATGATTTTTCGTACGAAACAAAAGGCAAGAAAACTTGCTTAAAATGCAATATTGTGCGAAATTCTGAGATTTGAAGGCTAAATCACATATCGTGATATTACATTAAATAGAATCGAAATATTGGTAAAAATTAATATATTTACGTAGTATCAAACTACATGAAAAACGTGAAAAAAGTCCCTATTTAACCACATTTGAGGATTTTAACTTCAAATCATAGAGAGAAGTTTCGTATTATTTAGATCCAAGAAAAGATATATGACAATGTTGTTTCCAATACAAATGATACAAATCAATGTGTTTTCATTAGAATTAACTAAAATGTTCCTGATTTTCCGTTTATATTACCGAGGGAAGATGTACACGTAAAACCGCTCTAATCCGGCTGAAACGTCGATATATGCAATAAAAACCGAACTTCTCCCCTTTTCAATATCTTACTCAGTATTTTAACGAGAAACAAATAGATGATTGAAAATTAAGTATTTAAGGTTATTATTTAATCAATTATGTGTTTGCATAATTTTTATTTTATATATATGAATTAATACCCATGGACTGAAAATTCACAAAAACGTGGAAAAACGGCAAAATATTGCCTAATTCGATGATATTTTGTTTAAATCACATAAAGGAAAAGGGGATGATAAACGTCAAAATATTGCTAAATTCGATGATTTTTCGTACGAAAAAAAAGGCAAGAAAACTTGCTTAAAATGCAATATTATGCGAAATTCTGAGATTTGAAGGCCAAATCACATATCGTGATACTACATGAATAAGAATCGAAATATTGGTAAAAATGAATATATTTACGTAGTATCAAACTACATGAAAAACGTGAAAAAAGTCACTATTTAACCATATTTGAGGATTTTAACTTCAAATCATAGAGCGAGGTTTCGTATTATTTAGATCCAAGAAAAGACAAATGACAATGTTGTTTCCAATTCAAATGATAAAAATCAATGTGTTTTCATTAGAATTAACTAAAATGTTCCTGATTTTTCGTTTATATTACCGATGGAAGATGTACACGAAAATCGCTCTATTCCGGCTGAAACGTCGATATATGCAATAAAAACAGAACTTCTCCCCTTTTCAATATCTTACTCAGTATTTTAACGAGAAACATATAGATGATTGAAAATGAAGTATTTAAGGTTATTATCTAATCAATTATGTGTTTGCATCATTTTTATCGTATATATATGAATTAATACCCATAGACTGAAAATTCACAAAAATGTGCAAAAACGGCAAAATATTGCCTAATTCGATGATATTTTGTTTAAATCACATAAAGGAAAAGGGGATGATAAACGTTAAAATATTGCTAAATTCGATGATTTTTCGTACGAAACAAAACGCAAGAAAACTTGCTTAAAATGCAATATTATTCGAAATTCTGAGATTTGAAGGCTAAATCACATATCGTTATATTACATTAAATAGAATCGAAATATTGGTAAAAATGAATATATTTACGTAGTATCAAACTACATGAAAAACGTGAAAAAAGTCCCTATTTAACCACATTTGAGGATTTTAACTTCAAATCATAGAGCGAGGTTTCGTATTATTTAGATCCAAGAAAAGACATATGACAATGTTGTTTCCAATACAAATGATAAAAATCAATGTGTTTTCATTAGTATTAACTAAAATGTTCCTGATTTTCCGTTTATATTACCGATGGAAGATGTACACGAAAATCGCTCTATTCCGGCTGAAACGTCGATATATGCAATAAAAACAGAACTTCTCCCCTTTTCAATATCTTACTCAGTATTTTAACGAGAAACATATAAATGATTGAAAATGAAGTATTTAAGGTTATTATCTAATCAATTATGTGTTTGCATCATTTTTATTGTATATATATGAATTAATACCCATAGACTGAAAATTCATAAAAACGTGGAAAAACGGCAAAATATTGCCTAATTCGATGATATTTTGTTTAAGTCATATAAAGGAAAAGGGGATGATAAACGTCAAAATATTGCTAAATTCGATGGTTTTTCGTACGAAACAAAATGCAAGAAAACTTGCTTAAAATGCAATATTATTCGAAATTCTGAGATTTGAAGGCTAAATCACATATCGTTATATTACATTAAATAGAATCGAAATATTGGTAAAAATGAATATATTTACGTAGTATCAAACTACATGAAAAACGTGAAAAAAGTCCCTATTTAACCACATTTGAGGATTTTAACTTCAAATCATAGAGAGAGGTTTCGTATTATTTAGATCCAAGAAAAGATATATGACAATGTTGTTTCCAATACAAATGATACAAATCAATGTGTTTTCATTAGAATTAACTAAAATGTTCCTGATTTTCCGTTTATATTACCGAGGGAAGATGTACACGTAAAACCGCTCTAATCCGGCTGAAACGTCGATATATGCAATAAAAACCGAACTTCTCCCCTTTTCAATATCTTACTCAGTATTTTAACGAGAAACAAATAGATGATTGAAAATGAAGTATTTAAGGTTATTATCTAATCAATTATGTGTTTGCATCATTTTTATCGTATATATATGAATTAATACCCATAGACTGAAAATTCACAAAAACGTGGAAAAACGGCAAAATATTGCCAAATTCGATGATATTTTGTTTAAATCACATAAAGGAAAAGGGGATGATAAACGTCAAAATATTGCTAAATTCGATGATTTTTCGTACGAAAAAAAAGGCAAGAAAACTTGCTTAAAATGCAATATTATGCGAAATTCTGAGATTTGAAGGCCAAATCACATATCGTGATACTACATGAAATAGAATCGAAATATTGGTAAAAATGAATATATTTACGTAGTATCAAACTACATGAAAAACGTGAAAAAAGTCACTATTTAACCATATTTGAGGATTTTAACTTCAAATCATAGAGCGAGGTTTCGTATTATTTAGATCCAAGAAAAGACAAATGACAATGTTGTTTCCAATTCAAATGATAAAAATCAATGTGTTTTCATTAGAATTAACTAAAATGTTCCTGATTTTTCGTTTATATTACCGATGGAAGATGTACACGAAAATCGCTCTATTCCGGCTGAAACGTCGATATATGCAATAAAAACAGAACTTCTCCCCTTTTCAATATCTTACTCAGTATTTTAACGAGAAACATATAGATGATTGAAAATGAAGTATTTAAGGTTATTATCTAATCAATTATGTGTTTGCATCATTTTTATCGTATATATATGAATTAATACCCATAGACTGAAAATTCACAAAAACGTGCAAAAACGGCAAAATATTGCCTAATTCGATGATATTTTGTTTAAATCACATAAAGGAAAAGGGGATGATAAACGTTAAAATATTGCTAAATTCGATGATTTTTCGTACGAAACAAAACGCAAGAAAACTTGCTTAAAATGCAATATTATTCGAAATTCTGAGATTTGAAGGCTAAATCACATATCGTTATATTACATTAAATAGAATCGAAATATTGGTAAAAATGAATATATTTACGTAGTATCAAACTACATGAAAAACGTGAAAAAAGTCCCTATTTAACCACATTTGAGGATTTTAACTTCAAATCATAGAGCGAGGTTTCGTATTATTTAGATCCAAGAAAAGACATATGACAATGTTGTTTCCAATACAAATGATAAAAATCAATGTGTTTTCATTAGTATTAACTAAAATGTTCCTGATTTTCCGTTTATATTACCGATGGAAGATGTACACGAAAATCGCTCTATTCCGGCTGAAACGTCGATATATGCAATAAAAACAGAACTTCTCCCCTTTTCAATATCTTACTCAGTATTTTAACGAGAAACATATAAATGATTGAAAATGAAGTATTTAAGGTTATTATCTAATCAATTATGTGTTTGCATCATTTTTATTGTATATATATGAATTAATACCCATAGACTGAAAATTCATAAAAACGTGGAAAAACGGCAAAATATTGCCTAATTCGATGATATTTTGTTTAAGTCATATAAAGGAAAAGGGGATGATAAACGTCAAAATATTGCTAAATTCGATGGTTTTTCGTACGAAACAAAATGCAAGAAAACTTGCTTAAAATGCAATATTATTCGAAATTCTGAGATTTGAAGGCTAAATCACATATCGTTATATTACATTAAATAGAATCGAAATATTGGTAAAAATGAATATATTTACGTAGTATCAAACTACATGAAAAACGTGAAAAAAGTCCCTATTTAACCACATTTGAGGATTTTAACTTCAAATCATAGAGAGAGGTTTCGTATTATTTAGATCCAAGAAAAGATATATGACAATGTTGTTTCCAATACAAATGATACAAATCAATGTGTTTTCATTAGAATTAACTAAAATGTTCCTGATTTTCCGTTTATATTACCGAGGGAAGATGTACACGTAAAACCGCTCTAATCCGGCTGAAACGTCGATATATGCAATAAAAACCGAACTTCTCCCCTTTTCAATATCTTACTCAGTATTTTAACGAGAAACAAATAGATGATTGAAAATGAAGTATTTAAGGTTATTATCTAATCAATTATGTGTTTGCATCATTTTTATCGTATATATATATGAATTAATACCCATAGACTGAAAATTCACAAAAACGTGGAAAAACGGCAAAATATTGCCAAATTCGATGATATTTTGTTTAAATCACATAAAGGAAAAGTTGAGGATAAACGTCAAAATATTGCTAAATTCGAGGATTTTTAGTACGAAACAAAATGCAAGAAAACTTGCTTAAAATGCAATATTATGCGAAATTCTGAGATTTGAAGGCCAAATCACATATCGTGATACTACATGAAATAGAATCGAAATATTGGTAAAAATGAATATATTTATGTAGTATCAAACTACATGAAAAACGTGAAAAAAGTCACTATTTAACAATATTTGAGGATTTTAACTTCAAATCATAGAGCGAGGTTTCGTATTATTTAGATCAAAGAAAAGACATATGACAATGTTGTTTCCAATACAAATGATAAAAATCAATGTGTTTTCATTATAATTAACTAAAATGTTCCTGATTTTCCGTTTATATTACCGAGGGAAGATGTACAGGTAAAACCGCTCTTATCCGGCTGAAACGTCGATATATTCAATAACAACCGAACTTCTCCCCTTTTCAATATCTTACTCAGTATTTTAACGAGAAACAAATAGATGATTGAAAATTAAGTATTTAAGGTTATTATTTAATCAATTATGTGTTTGCATAATTTTTATCGTATATATATGAATTAATACCCATGGACTGAAAATGCACAAAAACGTGGAAAAACGGCAAAATATTGCCTAATTCGATGATATTTTGTGTAAAACACATAAAGGAAAAGGGGATGATAAACGTCAAAATATTGCTAAATTCGATGATTTTTCGTACGAAAAAAAAGGCAAGAAAACTTGCTTAAAATGCAATATTATGCGAAATTCTGAGATTTGAAGGCCAAATCACATATCGTGATACTACATGAAATAGAATCGAAATACTGGTAAAAATGAATATATTTACGTAGTATCAAACTACATGAAAAACGTGAAAAAAGTCTCTATTTAACAATATTTGAGGATTTTAACTTCAAATCATAGAGCGAGGTTTCGTATTATTTAGATCCAAGAAAAGACATATGACAATGTTGTTTCCAATACAAATTATAAAAATCAATGTGTTTTCATTAGTATTAACTAAAATGTTCCTGATTTTCCGTTTATATTACCGATGGAAGATGTACACGAAAATCGCTCTATTCCGGCTGAAACGTCGATATATGCAATCAAAACAGAACTTCTCCCCTTTTCAATATCTTACTCAGTATTTTAACGAGAAACATATAAATGATTGAAAATGAAGTATTTAAGGTTATTATCTAATCAATTATGTGTTTGCATCATTTTTATCGTATATATATGAATTAATACCCATAGACTGAAAATTCATAAAAACGTGGAAAAACGGCAAAATATTGCCTAATTCGATGATATTTTGTTTAAGTCACATAAAGGAAAAGGGGATGATAAACGTCAAAATATTGCTAAATTCGATGGTTTTTCGTACGAAACAAAGTGCAAGAAAACTTGCTTAAAATGCAATATTATGTGAAATTCTGAGATTTGAAGGCCAAATCACATATCGTGATACTACATGAAATAGAATCGAAATATTGGTAAAAATGAATATATTTACGTAGTATCAAACTACATGAAAAACGTTAAAAAAGTCACTATTTAACCATATTTGAGGATTTTAACTTCAAATCATAGAGAGAGGTTTTGTATTATTTAGATCAAAGAAAAGACATATGACAATGTTGTTTCCAATACAAATTATAAAAATCAATGTGTTTTCATTAGAATTAACTAAAATGTTCCTGATTTTCGTTTATATTACCGAGGGAAGATGTACACATAAAACCCCTCTAATCCGGCTGAAACGTCGATATATGCAATAAAAACCGAACTTCTCCCCTTTTCAATATCTTACACAGTATTTTCACGAGAAACAAATAGATGATAGAAAATGAAGTATTTAAGGTTATTATCTAATCAATTATGAGTATGCATCATTTTTATCGTATATATATGAATTTATACCCATAGACTGAAAATTCACAAAAACGTGGAAAACGGCAAAATATTGCCTAATTCGATGATATTTTGTTTAAGTCACATAAAGGAATAGGGGATGATAACCGTCAAAATATTGCTAAATTCGATGATTTTTCGTACGAAACAAAATGCAAGAAAACTTGCTTAAAATGCAATATTATGCGAAATTCTGAGATTTAAAGGCCAAATCACATATCGTGATACTACATGAAATAGAATCGAAATATTGGTAAAAATGAATATATTTACGTAGTATCAAACTACATGAAAAACGTGAAAAAAGTCCCTATTTAACCACATTTGAGGATTTTAACTTCAAATCATAGAGAGAAGTTTCGTATTATTTAGATCCAAGAAAAGATATATGATAATGTTGTTTCCAATACAAATGATACAAATCAATGTGTTTTCATTAGAATTAACTAAAATGTTCCTGATTTTCCGTTTATATTACCGAGGGAAGATGTACACGTAAAACCGCTCTAATCCGGCTGAAACGTCGATATATGCAATAAAAACCGAACTTCTCCCCTTTTCAATATCTTACTCAGTATTTTAACGAGAAACAAATAGATGATTGAAAATGAAGTATTTAAGGTTATTATCTAATCAATTATGTGTTTGCATCATTTTTATCGTATATATATATGAATTAATACCAATAGACTGAAAATTCACAAAAACGTGGAAAAACGGCAAAATATTGCCTAATTCGATGATATTTTGTTTAAATCACATAAAGGAAAAGGGGATAATGAACGTCAAAATATTGCTAAATTCGATGATTTTTCGAACGCAACAAAATGCAAGAAAACTTGCTTAAAATGCAATTTTATGCGAAATTCTGAGATTTGAAGGCCAAATCACATATCGTGATACTACATGAAATAGAATCGAAATATTGGTAAAAATGAATATATTTACGTAGTATCAAACTACATGAAAAACGTGAAAAAAGTCACTATTTAACCATATTTGAGGATTTTAACTTCAAATCATAGAGCGAGGTTTCGTATTATTTAGATACAAGAAAAGACAAATGACAATGTTGTTTCCAATTCAAATGATAAAAATCAATGTGTTTTCATTAGAATTAACTAAAATGTTCCTGATTTTTCGTTTATATTACCGATGGAAGATGTACACGAAAATCGCTCTATTCCGGCTGAAACGTCGATATATGCAATAAAAACAGAACTTCTCCCCTTTTCAATATCTTACTCAGTATTTTAACGAGAAACATATAGATGATTGAAAATGAAGTATTTAAGGTTATTATCTAATCAATTATGTGTTTGCATCATTTTTATCGTATATATATGAATTAATACCCATAGACTGAAAATTCACAAAAACGTGGAAAAACGGCAAAATATTGCCTAATTCGATGATATTTTGTTTAAGTCACATAAAGGAAAAAGGGATGATAAACGACAAAATATTGCTAAATTCGATGATTTTTCGTACGGAACAAAATGCAAGAAAACTTGCTTAAAATGCAATATTATGCGAAATTCTGAGATTTGAAGGCCAAATCACATATCGTGATACTACATGAAATAGAATCGAAATATTGGTAAAATGAATATATTTACGTAGTATCAAACTACATGAAAAACGTTAAAAAAGTCACTATTTAACCATATTTGAGGATTTTAACTTCAAATCATAGAGAGAGGTTTCGTATTATTTAGATCCAAGAAAAGACATATGACAATGTTGTTTCCAATACAAATTATAAAAATCAATGTGTTTTCATTAGAATTAACTAAAATGTTCCTGATTTTCCGTTTATATTACCGAGGGAAGATGTACACGTAAAACCGCTCTAATCCGGCTGAAACGTCGATATATGCAATAAAAACCGAACTTCTCCCCTTTTCAATATCTTACACAGTATTTTAACGAGAAACAAATACATGATTGAAAATGAAGTATTTAAGGTTATTATCTAATCAATTATGTGTTTGCATCATTTTTATCGTATATATATGAATTAATACCCATAGACTGAAAATTCACAAAAACGTGCAAAAACGGCAAAATATTGCCTAATTCGATGATATTTTGTTTAAATCACATAAAGGAAAAGGGGATGATAAACGTTAAAATATTGCTAAATTCGATGATTTTTCGTATGAAACAAAAGGCAAGAAAACTTGCTTAAAATGCAATATTATTCGAAATTCTGAGATTTGAAGGCTAAATCACATATCGTTATATTACATTAAATAGAATCGAAATATTGGTAAAAATGAGTATATTTACGTAGTATCAAACTACATGAAAAACGTGAAAAAAGTCCCTATTTAACCACATTTGAGGATTTTAACTTCAAATCATAGAGAGAGGTTTCGTATTATTTAGATCCAAGAAAAGACATATGACAATGTTGTTTCCAATACAAATGATAAAAATCAATGTGTTTTCATTATAATTAACAAAAATGTTCCTGATTTTCCGTTTATATTACCGAGGGAAGATGTACAGGTAAAACCGCTCTTATCCGGCTGAAACGTCGATATATTCAATAAAAACCGAACTTCTCCCCTTTTCAATATCTTACTCAGTATTTTAACGAGAAACAAATAGATGATTGAAAATTAAGTATTTAAGGTTATTATTTAATCAATTATGTGTTTGCATAATTTTTATCGTTTATATATGAATTAATACCCATGGACTGAAAATTCACAAAAACGTGGAAAAACGGCAAAATATTGCCTAATTCGATGATATTTTGTTTAAATCACATTAAGGAAAAGGGGATGATAAACGTCAAAATATTGCTAAATTCGATGATTTTTCGTACGAAACAAAAGGCAAGAAAACTTGCTTAAAATGCAATATTATGCGAAATTCTGAGATTTGAAGGCTAAATCACATATCGTTATATTACATTAAATAGAATCGAAATATTGGTAAAAATGAATATATTTACGTAGTATCAAACTACATGAAAAACGTGAAAAAAGTCCCTATTTAACCACATTTGAGGATTTTAACTTCAAATCATAGAGAGAGGTTTCGTATTATTTAGATCCAAGAAAAGATATATGACAATGTTGTTTCCAATACAAATGATACAAATCAATGTGTTTTCATTAGAATTAACTAAAATGTTCCTGATTTTCCGTTTATATTACCGAGGGAAGATGTACACGTAAAACCGCTCTAATCCGGCTGAAACGTCGATATATGCAATAAAAACCGAACTTCTCCCCTTTTCAATATCTTACTCAGTATTTTAACGAGAAACAAATAGATGATTGAAAATGAAGTATTTAAGGTTATTATCTAATCAATTATGTGTTTGCATCATTTTTATCGTATATATATATATGAATTAATACCCATAGACTGAAAATTCACAAAAACGTGGAAAAACGGCAAAATATTGCCTAATTCGATGATATTTTGTTTAAATCACATAAAGGAAAAGTTGAGGATAAACGTCAAAATATTGCTAAATTCGAGGATTTTTAGTACGAAACAAAATGCAAGAAAACTTGCTTAAAATGCAATATTATGCGAAATTCTGAGATTTGAAGGCCAAATCACATATCGTGATACTACATGAAATAGAATCGAAATATTGGTAAAAATTAATATATTTACGTAGTATCAAACTTCATGAAAAACGTGAAAAAAGTCACTATTTAACCATATTTGATGATTTTAACTTCAAATCATAGAGAGAGGTTTCGTATTATTTAGATCCAAGAAAAGACATATGACAATGTTGTTTCCAATACAAATGATAAAAATCAATGAGTTTTCATTATAATTAACTAAAATGTTCCTGATTTTCCGTTTATATTACCGAGGGAAGATGTACAGGTAAAACCGCTCTTATCCGGCTGAAACGTCGATATATTCAATAACAACCGAACTTCTCCCCTTTTCAATATCTTACTCAGTATTTTAACGAGAAACAAATAGATGATTGAAAATTAAGTATTTAAGGTTATTATTTAATCAATTATGTGTTTGCATAATTTTTATCGTATATATATGAATTAATACCCATGGACTGAAAATTCACAAAAACGTGGAAAAACGGCAAAATATTGCCTAATTCGATGATATTTTGTTTAAGTCACATAAATGAAAAGGGGATGATAAACGTCAAAATATTGCTAAATTCGATGATTTTTCGTACGAAAAAAAAGGCAAGAAAACTTGCTTAAAATGCAATATTATGCGAAATTCTGAGATTTGAAAGCCAAATCACATATCGTGATACTACATGAAATAGAATCGAAATACTGGTAAAAATGAATATATTTACGTAGTATCAAACTACATGAAAAACGTGAAAAAAGTCACTATTTAACAATATTTGAGGATTTTAACTTCAAATCATAGAGCGAGGTTTCGTATTATTTAGATCCAAGAAAAGACATATGACAATGTTGTTTCCAATACAAATTATAAAAATCAATGTGTTTTCATTAGTATTAACTAAAATGTTCCTGATTTTCCGTTTATATTACCGATGGAAGATGTACACGAAAATCGCTCTATTCCGGCTGAAACGTCGATATATGCAATCAAAACAGAACTTCTCCCCTTTTCAATATCTTACTCAGTATTTTAACGAGAAACATATAAATGATTGAAAATGAAGTATTTAAGGTTATTATCTAATCAATTATGTGTTTGCATCATTTTTATCGTATATATATGAATTAATACCCATAGACTGAAAATTCATAAAAACGTGGAAAAACGGCAAAATATTGCCTAATTCGATGATATTTTGTTTAAGTCACATAAAGGAAAAGGGGATGATAAACGTCAAAATATTGCTAAATTCGATGGTTTTTCGTACGAAACAAAGTGCAAGAAAACTTGCTTAAAATGCAATATTATGCGAAATTCTGAGATTTGAAGGCCAAATCACATATCGTGATACTACATGAAATAGAATCGAAATATTGGTAAAAATTAATATATTTACGTAGTATCAAACTACATGAAAAACGTTAAAAAAGTCACTATTTAACCATATTTGAGGATTTTAACTTCAAATCATAGAGAGAGGTTTTGTATTATTTAGATCAAAGAAAAGACATATGACAATGTTGTTTCCAATACAAATTATAAAAATCAATGTGTTTTCATTAGAATTAACTAAAATGTTCCAGATTTTCCGTTTATATTACCGAGGGAAGATGTACACATAAAACCCTATATTCCGGCTGAAACGTCGATATATGCAATAAAAACCGAACTTCTCCCCTTTTCAATATCTTACACAGTATTTTAACGAGAAACAAATAGATGATAGAAAATGAAGTATTTAAGGTAATTATCTAATCAATTATGAGTTTGCATCATTTTTATCGTATATATATGAATTCATACCCATAGACTGAAAATTCACAAAAACGTGGAAAACGGCAAAATATTGCCTAATTCGATGATATTTTGTTTAAGTCACATAAAGGAATAGGGGATGATAAACGTCAAAATATTGCTAAATTCGATGATTTTTCGTACGAAACAAAATGCAAGAAAACTTGCTTAAAATGCAATATTATGCGAAATTCTGAGATTTAAAGGCCAAATCACATATCGTGATACTACATGAAATAGAATCGAAATATTGGTAAAAATGAATATATTTACGTAGTATCAAACTACATGAAAAACGTGAAAAAAGTCCCTATTTAACCACATTTGAGGATTTTAACTTCACATCATAGAGAGAAGTTTCGTATTATTTAGATCCAAGAAAAGATATATGACAATGTTGTTTCCAATACAAATGATACAAATCAATGTGTTTTCATTAGAATTAACTAAAATGTTCCTGATTTTCCGTTTATATTACCGAGGGAAGATGTACACGTAAAACCGCTCTAATCCGGCTGAAACGTCGATATATGCAATAAAAACCGAACTTCTCCCCTTTTCAATATCTTACTCAGTATTTTAACGAGAAACAAATAGATGATTGAAAATGAAGTATTTAAGGTTATTATCTAATCAATTATGTGTTTGCATCATTTTTATCGTATATATATATGAATTAATACCAATAGACTGAAAATTCACAAAAACGTGGAAAAACGGCAAAATATTGCCTAATTCGATGATATTTTGTTTAAATCACATAAAGGAAAAGGGGATAATGAACGTCAAAATATTGCTAAATTCGATGATTTTTCGAACGCAACAAAATGCAAGAAAACTTGCTTAAAATGCAATATTATGCGAAATTCTGAGATTTGAAGGCCAAATCACATATCGTGATACTACATGAAATAGAATCGAAATATTGGTAAAAATGAATATATTTACGTAGTATCAAACTACATGAAAAACGTGAAAAAAGTCACTATTTAACCATATTTGAGGATTTTAA
The DNA here is from genome assembly GCF_040958095.1 of Procambarus clarkii. Taxonomy (NCBI): domain Eukaryota; kingdom Metazoa; phylum Arthropoda; class Malacostraca; order Decapoda; family Cambaridae; genus Procambarus; species Procambarus clarkii. Next base: position 2,066,840 of record NW_027189154.1, on the reverse strand, counting down.
CTTCAAATCATAGAGCGAGGTTTCGTATTATTTAGATCCAAGAAAAGACAAATGACAATGTTGTTTCCAATTCAAATGATAAAAATCAATGTGTTTTCATTAGAATTAACTAAAATGTTCCTGATTTTTCGTTTATATTACCGATGGAAGATGTACACGAAAATCGCTCTATTCCGGCTGAAACGTCGATATATGCAATAAAAACAGAACTTCTCCCCTTTTCAATATCTTACTCAGTATTTTAACGAGAAACATATAGATGATTGAAAATGAAGTATTTAAGGTTATTATCTAATCAATTATGTGTTTGCATCATTTTTATCGTATATATATGAATTAATACCCATAGACTGAAAATTCACAAAAACGTGCAAAAACGGCAAAATATTGCCTAATTCGATGATATTTTGTTTAAATCACATAAAGGAAAAGGGGATGATAAACGTCAAAATATTGCTAAATTCGATGATTTTTCGTACGAAACAAAAGGCAAGAAAACTTGCTTAAAATGCAATATTATTCGAAATTCTGAGATTTGAAGGCTAAATCACATATCGTTATATTACATTAAATAGAATCGAAATATTGGTAAAAATGAATATATTTACATAGTATCAAACTACATGAAAAACGTGAAAAAAGTCCCTATTTAACCACATTTGAGGATTTTAACTTCAAATCATAGAGAGAGGTTTCGTATTATTTAGATCAAAGAAAAGACATATGACAATGTTGTTTCCAATACAAATTATAAAAATCAATGTGTTTTCATTAGAATTAACTAAAATGTTCCTGATTTTCCGTTTATATTACCGAGGGAAGATGTACACATAAAACCCCTCTAATCCGGCTGAAACGTCGATATATGCAATAAAAACCGAACTTCTCCCCTTTTCAATATCTTACACAGTATTTTAACGAGAAACAAATAGATGATAGAAAATGAAGTATTTAAGGTTATTATCTAATCAATTATGTGTTTGCATCATTTTTATCGTATATATATATATGAATTAATACCAATAGACTGAAAATTCACAAAAACGTGGAAAAACGGCAAAATATTGCCTAATTCGATGATATTTTGTTTAAATCACATAAAGGAAAAGTTGATGATAAACGTCAAAATATTGCTAAATTCGATGATTTTTCGTACGAAACAAAATGCAAGAAAACTTGCTTAAAATGCAATATTATGCGAAATTCTGAGATTTGAAGGCCAAATCACATATCGTGATACTACATGAAATAGAATCGAAATATTGGTAAAAATGAATATATTTACGTAGTATCAAACTACATGAAAAACGTGAAAAAAGTCACTATTTAACCATATTTGAGGATTTTAACTTCAAATCATAGAGCGAGGTTTCGTATTATTTAGATCCAAGAAAAGACAAATGACAATGTTGTTTCCAATTCAAATGATAAAAATCTATGTGTTTTCATTACAATTAACTAAAATGTTCCTGATTTTTCGTTTATATTACCGATGGAAGATGTACACGAAAATCGCTCTATTTCGGCTGAAACGTCGATATATGCAATAAAAACAGAACTTCTCCCCTTTTCAATATCTTACTCAGTATTTTAACGAGAAACAAATAGTTGATTGAAATGAAGTATTTAAGGTTATTATCTAATCAATTTTGTGTGTGCATCATTTTTATCGTATATATAATGAATTAATACCTATAGACTGAAAATTCACAAAAACGTGGAAAAACGGCAAAATATTGCGTAATTCGATGATATTTTGTTTAAATCAAATAAAGGAAAAGGGGATGATTAACGTCAAAATATTGCTAAATTCGATGATTTTTCGTACTAAACAAAATGCAAGAAAACTTGCTTAAAATGCAATATTATGCGAAATTCTGAGATTTGAAGGCCAAATCACATATCGTGATACTACATGAAATAGAATCGAAATATTGGTAAAAATGAATATATTTACGTAGTATCAAACTACATGAAAAACGTGAAAAAAGTCACTATTTAACCATATTTGAGGATTTTAACTTCAAATCATAGAGAGAGGTTTCGTATTATTTAGATCCAAGAAAAGACATGACAATGTTGTTTCCAATACAAATGATAAAAATCAATGTGTTTTCATTAGAATTAACTAAAATGTTCCTGATTTTCCGTTTATATTACCGAGGGAAGATGTACACGTAAAACCGCTCTAATCCGGCTGAAACGTCGATATATGCAATAAAAACCGAACTTCTCCCCTTTTCAATATCTTACACAGTATTTTAACGAGAAACAAATAGATGATTGAAAATGAAGAATTTAAGGTTATTTCTAATCAATTATGTGTTTGCATCATTTTTATCGTATATATATGAATTAATACCCATAGACTGAAAATTCACAAAAACGTGGAAAACGGCAAAATATTGCCTAATTCGATGATATTTTGTTTAAGTCACATAAAGGAAAAGGGGATAATAAACGTCAAAATATTGCTAAATTCGATGATTTTTCGAACGCAACAAAATGCAAGAAAACTTGCTTAAAATGCAATATTATGCGAAATTCTGAGATTTGAAGGCCAAATCACATATCGTGATACTACATGAAATAGAATCGAAATATTGGTAAAAATGAATATATTTACGTAGTATCAAACTACATGAAAAACGTGAAAAAAGTCACTATTTAACCATATTTGAGTATTTTAACTTCAAATTATAGAGCGAGGTTTCGTATTATTTAGATCCAAGAAAAGACAAATGACAATGTTGTTTCCAATTCAAATGATAAAAATCAATGTGTTTTCATTAGAATTAACTAAGATGTTCCTGATTTTTCATTTATATTACCGATGGAAGATGTACACGAAAATCGCTCTATTCCGGCTGAAACGTCGATATATGCAATAAAAACAGAACTTCTCCCCTTTTCAATATCTTACTCAGTATTTTAACGAGAAACATATAGATGATTGAAAATGAAGTATTTAAGGTTATTATCTAATCAATTATGTGTTTGCATCATTTTTATCGTATATATATGAATTAATACCCATAGACTGAAAATTCACAAAAACGTGGAAAAACGGCAAAATATTGCCTAATTCGATGATATTTTGTTTAAGTCACATAAAGGAAAAAGGGATGATAAACGACAAAATATTGCTAAATTCGATGATTTTTCGTACGAAACAAAATGCAAGAAAACTTGCTTAAAATGCAATATTATGCGAAATTCTGAGATTTGAAGGCCAAATCACATATCGTGATACTACATGAAATAGAATCGAAATATTGGTAAAATGAATATATTTACGTAGTATCAAACTACATGAAAAACGTTAAAAAAGTCACTATTTAACCATATTTGAGGATTTTAACTTCAAATCATAGAGAGAGGTTTCGTATTATTTAGATCCAAGAAAAGACATATGACAATGTTGTTTCCAATACAAATTATAAAAATCAATGTGTTTTCATTAGAATTAACTAAAATGTTCCTGATTTTCCGTTTATATTACCGAGGGAAGATGTACACGTAAAACCGCTCTAATCCGGCTGAAACGTCGATATATGCAATAAAAACCGAACTTCTCCCCTTTTCAATATCTTACACAGTATTTTAACGAGAAACAAATACATGATTGAAAATGAAGTGTTTAAGGTTATTATCTAATCAATTATGTGTTTGCATCATTTTTATCGTATATATATGAATTAATACCCATAGACTGAAAATTCACAAAAACGTGGAAAAACGGCAAAATATTGCCTAGTTCGATGATATTTTGTTTAAATCAAATAAAGGAAAAGGGGATGATAAACGTCAAAATATTGCTAAATTCGATGATTTTTCGTACGAAACAAAATGCAAGAAAACTTGCTTAAAATGCAATATTGTGCGAATTTCTGAGATTTGAAGGCCAAATCACAAATCGTGATACTACATGAAATAGAATCGAAATATTGGTAAAAATGAATATATATACGTAGTATCAAACTACATGAAAAACGTGAAAAAGTCACTATTTAACCATATTTGAGGATTTTAACTTCAAATCATAGAGCGAGGTTTCGTATTATTTAGATTCAAGAATAGCCATATGACAATGTTGTTTCCAATACAAATGATAAAAATCAATGTGTTTTCATTAGAATTAACTAAAATGTTCCTGATTTTCCGGTTATATTACCGAGGGAAGATGTACACGTAAAACCGCTCTAATCCGGCTGAAACGTCGATATATGCAACAAACCGAACTTCTCCCCTTTTCAATATCTTACACAGTATTTTAACGAGAAACAAATAGATGATTGAAAATGAAGAATTTAAGGTTATTACCTAATCAATTATGTGTTTGCATCATTTTTATCGTATATATATGAATTAATACCCATAGACTGAAAATTCACAAAAACGTGGAAAAACGGCAAAATATTGCCTAATTCGATGATATTTTGTTTAAGTCACATAAAGGAAAAGGGGATGATAAACGTCAAAATATTGCTAAATTCGATGATTTTTCGTACGAAACAAAATGCAAGAGAACTTGCTTAAAATGCAATATTATGCGAAATTCTGAGATTTGAAGGCCAAATCACATATCGTGATACTACATGAAATAGAATCGAAATATTGGTAAAAATGAATATATTTACGTAGTATCAAACTTCATGAAAAACGTGAAAAAAGTCACTATTTACCATATTTGAGGATTTTAACTTCAAATCATAGAGCGAGGTTTCGTATTATTTAGATCCAAGAAAAGACAAATGACAATGTTGTTTCCAATTCAAATGATAAAAATCAATGTGTTTTCATTAAAATTAACTAAAATATTCCTGATTTCTCGTTTATATTACCGATGGAAGATGTACACGAAAATCGCTCTATTCCGGCTGAAGCGTCGATATATGCAATAAAAACAGAACTTCTCCCCTTTTCAATATCTTACTCAGTATTTTAACGAGAAACATATAGATGATTGAAAATGAAGTATTTAAGGTTATTATCTAATCATTTATGTGTTTGCATAATTTTTATCGTATATATATGAATTAATACCCATAGACTGAAAATTTACAAAAACGTGGAAAAACGGCAAAATATTGCCTAATTCGATGATATTTTAAGTCACATAAAGGAAAAGGGGATGATAAACGTCAAAATATTGCTAAATTCGATGATTTTTCGTACGAAACAAAATGCAAGAAAACTTGCTTAAAATGCAATATTATGCGAAATTCTGAGATTTGAAGGCCAAATCACATATCGTGATACTACATGAAATAGAATCGAAATATTGGTAAAATGAATATATTTACGTAGTATCAAACTACATGAAAAACGTTAAAAAAGTCACTATTTAACCATATTTGAGGATTTTAACTTCAAATCATAGAGAGAGGTTTCGTATTATTTAGATCCAAGAAAAGACATATGACAATGTTGTTTCCAATACAAATTATAAAAATCAATGTGTTTTCATTAGAATTAACTAAAATGTTCCTGATTTTCCGTTTATATTTCCGAGGGAAGATGTACACGTAAAACCGCTCTAATCCGGCTGAAACGTCGATATATGCAATAAAAACCGAACTTCTCCCCTTTTCAATATCTTACACAGTATTTTAACGAGAAACAAATAGATGATTGAAAATGAAGTATTTAAGGTTATTATCTAATCAATTATGTGTTTGCATCATTTTTATCGTATATATATGAATTAATACCCATAGACTGAAAATTCACAAAAACGTGGAAAAACGGCAAAATATTGCCTAATTCGATGATATTTTGTTTAAGTCACATAAAGGAAAAGGGGATGATAAACGTCAAAATATTGCTAAATTCGATGATTTTTCGTACGAAACAAAATGCAAGAAAACTTGCTTAAAATGCAATATTATGCGAAATTCTGAGATTTGAAGGCCAAATCACATATCGTGATATTACATTAAATAGAATCGAAATATTGGTATAAATGAATATATTTACGTAGTATCAAACAACATGAAAAACGTGAAAAAATTCCCTATTTAACCAGATTTGAGGATTTTAACTTCAAATCATAGAGAGAGGTTTCGTATTATTTAGATCCAAGAAAAGATATATGACAATGTTGTTTCCAATACAAATGATACAAATCAATGTGTTTTCATTAGAATTAACTAAAATGTTCCGGATTTTCCGTTTATATTACCGAGGGAAGATGTACACGTAAAACCGCTCTAATCCGGCTGAAACGTCGATATATGCAATAAAAACCGAACTTCTCCCCTTTTCAATATCTTACTCAGTATTTTAACGAGAAACAAATAGATGATTGAAAATGAAGTATTTAAGGTTATTATCTAATCAATTATGTGTTTGCATCATTTTTATCGTATATATATATTAATTAATACCCATAGACTGAAAATTCACAAAAACGTGAAAAACGGCAAAATATTGCCTAATTCGATGATATTTTGTTTAAATCACATAAAGGAAAAGTTGATGATAAACGTCAAAATATTGCTAAATTCGATGATTTTTAGTACGAAACAAAATGCAAGAAAACTTGCTTAAAATGCAATATTGTGCGAAATTCTTAGATTTGAAGGCCAAATCACATATCGTGATACTACATGAAATAGAATCGAAATATTGGTAAAAATGAATATATATACGTAGTATCAAACTACATGAAAAACTTGAAAAAAGTCACTATTTAACCATATTTGAGGATTTTAACTTCAAATCATAGAGCGAGGTTTCGTATTATTTAGATCCAAGAAAAGACAAATGACAATGTTGTTTCCAATTCAAATGATAAAAATCAATGTGTTTTCATTAGAATTAACTAAGATGTTCATGATTTTTCGTTTATATTACCGATGGAAGATGTACACGAAAATCGCTCTATTCCGGCTGAAACGTCGATATATGCAATAAAAACAGAACTTCTCCCCTTTTCAATATCTTACTCAGTATTTTAACGAGAAACAAATAGTTGATTGAAAATGAAGTATTTAAGGTTATTATCTAATCAATTATGTGTTTGCGTCATTTTTATCGTATATATAATGAATTAATACCCATAGACTGAAAATTCACAAAAACGTGGAAAAACGGCAAAATATTGCCTAGTTCGATGATATTTTGTTTAAATCAAATAAAGGAAAAGGGGATGATAAACGTCAAAATATTGCTAAATTCGATGATTTTTCGTACGAAACAAAATGCAAGAAAACTTGCTTAAAATGCAATATTGTGCGAAATTCTGAGATTTGAAGGCCAAATCACATATCGTGATACTACATGAAATAGAATCGAAATATTGGTAAAAATGAATATATATACGTAGTATCAAACTACATGAAAAACGTGAAAAAAGTCACAATTTAACCATATTTGAGGATTTTAACTTCAAATCATAGAGCGAGGTTTCGTATTATTTAGATTCAAGAATAGCCATATGACAATGTTGTTTCCAATACCAATGATAAAAATCAATGTGTTTTCATTAGAATTAACTAAAATGTTCCTGATTTTCCGGTTATATTACCGAGGGAAGATGTACACGTAAAACCTCTCTAATCCGGCTGAAACGTCGATATATGCAATAAAAACCGAACTTCTCCCCTTTTCAATATCTTACTCAGTATTTTAACGAGAAACAAATAGATGATTGAAAATGAAGTATTTAAGGTTATTATCTAATCAATTATGTGTTTGCATCATTTTTATCGAATATATATGAATTAATACCTATAGACTGTAAATTCACAAAAACGTAGAAAACGGCAAAATATTGCCTAATTCGATGATATTTTGTTTAAGTCACATAAAGGAAAAGGGGATGATAAACGTCAAAATATTGCTAAATTCGATGATTTTTCGTACGAAACAAAATGCAAGAAAACTTGCTTAAAATGCAATATTATGCGAAATTCTGAGATTTGAAGGCCAAATCACATATCGTGATACTACATGAAATAGAATCGAAATATTGGTAAAAATGAATATATTTACGTAGTATCAAACTTCATGAAAAACGTGAAAAAAGTCACTATTTAACCATATTTGAGGATTTTAACTTCAAATCATAGAGAGAGGTTTCGTATTATTTAGATCCAAGAAAAGACATATGACAATGTTGTTTCCAATACAAATGATAAAAATCAATGTGTTTTCATTATAATTTACTAAAATGTTCCTGATTTTCCGTTTATATTACCGAGGGAAGATGTACACGTAAAACCGCTCTAATCCGGCTGAAACGTCGATATATTCAATAAAAACCGAACTTCTCCCCTTTTCAATACCTTACTCAGTATTTTAACGAGAAACAAATAGATGATTGAAAATTAAGTATTTAAGGTTATTATTTAATCAATTATGTGTTTGCATAATTTTTATCGTATATATATGAATACCCATATATATATATATATGAATACCCATAGACTGAAAATTCACAAAAACGTGGAAAAACGGCAAAATATTGCCTAATTCGATGATATTTTGTTTAAATCACATAAAGGAAAAGTTGATGATAAACGTCAAAATATTGCTAAATTCGATGATTTTTAGTACGAAACAAAATGCAAGAAAACGTGCTTAAAATGCAATATTGTGCGAAATTCTGAGATTTGAAGGCCAAATCACATATCGTGATACTACATGAAATAGAATCGAAATATTGGTAAAAATGAATATATATACGTAGTATCAAACTACATGAAAAACGTGAAAAAAGTCACTATTTAACCATATTTGAGGATTTTAACTTCAAATCATAGAGCGAGGTTTCGTATTATTTAGATCCAAGAAAAGACAAATGACAATGTTGTTTCGAATTCAAATGATAAAAATCAATGTGTTTTCATTAGAATTAACTAAAATGTTCCTGATTTTTCGTTTATATTACCGGTGGAAGATGTACACGAAAATCGCTCTATTCCGGCTGAAACGTCGATATATGCAATAAAAACAGAACTTCTCCCCTTTTCAATATCTTACTCAGTATTTTAACGAGAAACAAATAGTTGATTGAAAATGAAGTATTTAAGGTTATTATCTAATCAATTATGTGTTTGCGTCATTTTTATCGTATATATAATGAATTAATACCCATAGACTGAAAATTCACAAAAACGTGGAAAAACGGCAAAATATTGCCTAGTTCGATGATATTTTGTTTAAATCAAATAAAGGAAAAGGGGATGATAAACGTCAAAATATTGCTAAATTCGATGATTTTTCGTACGAAACAAAATGCAAGAAAACTTGCTTAAAATGCAATATTGTGCGAAATTCTGAGATTTGAAGGCCAAATCACATATCGTGATACTACATGAAATAGAATCGAAATATTGGTAAAAATGAATATATATACGTAGTATCAAACTACATGAAAAACGTGAAAAAAGTCACTATTTAACCATATTTGAGGATTTTAACTTCAAATCATAGAGCGAGGTTTCGTATTATTTTGATTCAAGAATAGCCATATGACAATGTTGTTTCCAATACAAATGATAAAAATCAATGTGTTTTCATTAGTATTAACTAAAATGTTCCTGATTTTCCGTTTATATTACCGATGGAAGATGTACACGAAAATCGCTCTATTCCGGCTGAAACGTCGATATATGCAATAAAAACAGAACTTCTCCCCTTTTTAATATCTTACTCAGTATTTTAACGAGAAACATATAAATGATTGAAAATGAAGTATTTAAGGTTATTATCTAATCAATTATGTGTTTGCATCATTTTTATCGTATATATATGAATTAATACCCAAAGACTGAAAATTCACAAAAACGTGGAAAATCGGCAAAATATTGCCTAATTTGATGATATTTTGTTTAAATCACATAAAGGAAAAGGGGATGATAAACGTCAAAATATTGCTAAATTCGATGATTTTTCGTACGAAACAAAAGGCAAGAAAACTTGCTTAAAATGCAATATTGTGCGAAATTATGAGATTTGAAGGCTAAATCACATATCGTGATATTACATTAAATAGAATCGAAATATTGGTAAAAATGAATATATTTACGTAGTATCAAACTACATGAAAAACGTGAAAAAAGTCACTATTTAACCATATTTGAGGATTTTAACTTCAAATCATAGAGCGAGGTTTCGTATTATTTAGATTCAAGAATAGCCATATGACAATGTTGTTTCCAATACAAATGATAAAAATCAATGTGTTTTCATTAGAATTAACTAAAATGTTCCTGATTTTCCGGTTATATTACCGAGGGAAGATGTACACGTAAAACCTCTCTAATCCGGCTGAAACGTCGATATATGCAATAAAAACCGAACTTCTCCCCTTTTCAATATCTTACTCAGTATTTTAACGAGAAACAAATAGATGATTGAAAATGAAGTATTTAAGGTTATTATCTAATCAATTATGTGTTTGCATCATTTTTATCGAATATATATGAATTAATACCTATAGACTGTAAATTCACAAAAACGTAGAAAACGGCAAAATATTGCCTAATTCGATGATATTTTGTTTAAGTCACATAAATGAAAAGGGGATGATAAACGTCAAAATATTGCTAAATTCGATGATTTTTCGTACGAAACAAAATGCAAGAAAACTTGCTTAAAATGCAATATTATGCGAAATTCTGAGATTTGAAGGCCAAATCACATATCGTGATACTACATGAAATAGAATCGAAATATTGGTAAAAATGAATATATTTACGTAGTATCACACTACATGAAAAACGTGAAAAAAGTCACTATTTAACAATATTTGAGGATTTTAACTTCAAATCATAGAGCGAGGTTTCGTATTATTTAGATCCAAGAAAAGACATATGACAATGTTGTTTCCAATACAAATGATAAAAATCAATGTGTTTTCATTAGTATTAACTAAAATGTTCCTGATTTTCCGTTTATATTACCGATGGAAGATGTACACGAAAATCGCTCTATTCCGGCTGAAACGTCGATATATGCAATAAAAACAGAACTTCTCCCCTTTTCAATATCTTACTCAGTATTTTAACGAGAAACATATAAATGATTGAAAATGAAGTATTTAAGGTTATTATCTAATCAATTATGTGTTTGCATCATTTTTATCGTATATATATGAATTAATACCCAAAGACTGAAAATTCACAAAAACGTGGAAAATCGGCAAAATATTGCCTAATTTGATGATATTTTGTTTAAATCACATAAAGGAAAAGGGGATGATAAACGTCAAAATATTGCTAAATTCGATGATTTTTCGTACGAAACAAAATGCAAGAAAACTTGCTTAAAATGCAATATTATGCGAAATTCTGAGATTTGAAGGCCAAATCACATATCGTGATACTACATGAAATAGAATCGAAATATTGGTAAAAATGAATATATTTACGTAGTATCACACTACATGAAAAACGTGAAAAAAGTCACTATTTAACAATATTTGAGGATTTTAACTTCAAATCATAGAGCGAGGTTTCGTATTATTTAGATCCAAGAAAAGACATATGACAATGTTGTTTCCAATACAAATGATAAAAATCAATGTGTTTTCATTAGAATTAACTAAAATGTTCCTGATTTTCCGGTTATATTACCGAGGGAAGATGTACACGTAAAACCTCTCTAATCCGGCTGAAACGTCGATATATGCAATAAAAACCGAACTTCTCCCCTTTTCAATATCTTACTCAGTATTTTAACGAGAAACAAATAGATGATTGAAAATGAAGTATTTAAGGTTATTATCTAATCAATTATGTGTTTGCATCATTTTTATCGAATATATATGAATTAATACCCATAGACTGAAAATTCACAAAAACGTGGAAAACGGCAAAATATTGCCTAATTCGATGATATTTTGTTTAAATCACATAAAGGAAAAGTTGATGATAAACGTCAAAATATTGCTAAATTCGATGATTTTTAGTACGAAACAAAATGCAAGAAAACTTGCTTAAAATGCAATATTATGCGAAATTCTGAGATTTGAAGGCCAAATCACATATCGTGATACCACATGAAATAGAATCGAAATATTGGTAAAAATGAATATATTTACGTAGTATCAAACTACATGAAAAACGTGAAAAAATCACTATTTAACCATATTTGAGGATTTTAACTTCAAATTATAGAGCGAGGTTTCGTATTATTTAGATCCAAGAAAAGACATATGACAATGTTGTTTCCAATGCAAATTATAAAAATCAATGTGTTTTCATTAGAATTAACTAAAATGTTCCTGATTTTCCGTTTATATTACCGAGGGAAGATGTACACGTAAAACCGCTCTAATCCGGCTGAAACGTCGATATATGCAATAAAAACCGAACTTCTCCCCTTTTCAATATCTTACACAGTATTTTACCGAGAAACAAATAGATGATTGAAAATGAAGTATTTAAGGTTATTATCTAATCAATTATGTGTTTGCATCATTTTTATCGAATATATATGAATTAATACCCATAGACTGTAAATTCACAAAAACGTAGAAAACGGCAAAATATTGCCTAATTCGATGATATTTTGTTTAAGTCACTTAAAGGAAAAGGGGATGATAAACGTCAAAATATTGCTAAATTCGATGATTTTTAGTACGAAACAAAAGGCAAGAAAACTTGCTTAAAATGCAATATTATGCGAAATTCTGAGATTTGAAGGCCAAATCACATATCGTGATACTACATGAAATAGAATCGAAATATTGGCAAAAATGAATATATTTACGTAGTATCATACTTCATGAAAAACGTGAAAAATGTCAATATTTAACCATATTTGAGGATTTTAACTTCAAATCATAGAGAGAGGTTTCGTATTATTTAGATCCAAGAAAAGACATATGACAATGCTGTTTCCAATACAAATGATAAAAATCAATGTGTTTTCATTAGAATTAACTAAAATGTTCCTGATTTTCCGTTTATATTACCGAGGGAAGATGTACACGTAAAACCGCTTTAATCCGGCTGAAACGTCGATATATGCAATAAAAACCGAACTTCTCCCCTTTTCAATATCTTACTCAGTATTTTAACGAGAAACAAATAGATGATTGAAAATTAAGTATTTAAGGTTATTATTTAATCAATTATGTGTTTACATAATTTTTATCGTATATATATGAATACCCATATATATATATGAATACCCATATATATATATATATGAATACCCATAGACTGAAAATTCACAAAAACGTGGAAAAACGGCAAAATATTGCCTAATTCGATGATATTTTAAGTCACATAAAGGAAAAGGGGATGATAAACGTCAAAATATTGCTAAATTCGATGATTTTTCGTACGAAACAAAATGCAAGAAAACTTGCTTAAAATGCAATATTATGCGAAATTCTGAGATTTGAAGGCCAAATCACATATCGTGATACTACATGAAATAGAATCAAAATATTGGTAAAATGAATATATTTACGTAGTATCAAACTACATGAAAAACGTTAAAAAAGTCACTATTTAACCATATTTGAGGATTTTAACTTCAAATCATAGAGAGAGGTTTCGTATTATTTAGATCCAAGAAAAGACATATGACAATGTTGTTTCCAATACAAATTATAAAAATCAATGTGTTTTCATTAGAATTAACTAAAATGTTCCTGATTTTCCGTTTATATTACCGAGGGAAGATGTACACGTAAAACCGCTCTAATCCGGCTGAAACGTCGATATATGCAATAAAAACCGAACTTCTCCCCTTTTCAATATCTTACACAGTATTTTAACGAGAAACAAATAGATGATTGAAAATGAAGTATTTAAGGTTATTATCTAATCAATTATGTGTTTGCATCATTTTTATCGTATATATATGAATTAATACCCATAGACTGAAAATTCACAAAAACGTGGAAAAACGGCAAAATATTGCCTAATTCGATGATACTTTGTTTAAGTCACATAAAGGAAATGGGGATGATAAACGTCAAAATATTGCTAAATTCGATGATTTTTCGTACGAAACAAAATGCAAGAAAACTTGCTTAAAATGCAATATTATGCGAAATTCTGAGATTTGAAGGCCAAATCACATATCGTGATATTACATTAAATAGAATCGAAATATTGGTAAAAATGAATATATTTACGTAGTATCAAACAACATGAAAAACGTGAAAAAAGTCCCTATTTAACCACATTTGAGGATTTTAACTTCAAATCATAGAGAGACGTTTCGTATTATTTAGATCCAAGAAAAGATATATGACAATGTTGTTTCCAATACAAATGATACAAATCAATGTGTTTTCATTAGAATTAACTAAAATGTTCCTGATTTTCCGTTTATATTACCGAGGGAAGATGTACACGTAAAACCGCTCTAATCCGGCTGAAACGTCGATATATGCAATAAAAACCGAACTTCTCCCCTTTTCAATATCTTACACAGTATTTTAACGAGAAACAAATAGATGATTGAAAATGAAGTATTTAAGGTTATTATCTAATCAATTATGTGTTTGCATCATTTTTATCGTATATATATGAATTAATACCCATAGACTGAAAATTCACAAAAACGTGGAAAAACGGCAAAATATTGCCTAATTCGATGATACTTTGTTTAAGTCACATAAAGGAAATGGGGATGATAAACGTCAAAATATTGCTAAATTCGATGATTTTTCGTACGAAACAAAATGCAAGAAAACTTGCTTAAAATGCAATATTATGCGAAATTCTGAGATTTGAAGGCCAAATCACATATCGTGATATTACATTAAATAGAATCGAAATATTGGTAAAAATGAATATATTTACGTAGTATCAAACAACATGAAAAACGTGAAAAAAGTCCCTATTTAACCACATTTGAGGATTTTAACTTCAAATCATAGAGAGACGTTTCGTATTATTTAGATCCAAGAAAAGATATATGACAATGTTGTTTCCAATACAAATGATACAAATCAATGTGTTTTCATTAGAATTAACTAAAATGTTCCTGATTTTCCGTTTATATTACCGAGGGAAGATGTACACGTAAAACCGCTCTAATCCGGCTGAAACGTCGATATATGCAATAAAAACCGAACTTCTCCCCTTTTCAATATCTTACTCAGTATTTTAACGAGAAACAAATAGATGATTGAAAATGAAGTATTTAAGGTTATTATCTAATCAATTATGTGTTTGCATCATTTTTATCGTATATATATATTAATTAATACCCATAGACTGAAAATTCACAAAAACGTGAAAAACGGCAAAATATTGCCTAATTCGATGATATTTTGTTTAAATCACATAAAGGAAAAGTTGATATATAAACGTCAAAATATTGCTAAATTCGATGATTTTTAGTACGAAACAAAATGCAAGAAAACTTGCTTAAAATGCAATATTGTGCGAAATTCTTAGATTTGAAGGCCAAATCACATATCGTGATACTACATGAAATAGAATCGAAATATTGGTAAAAATGAATATATATACGTAGTATCAAACTACATGAAAAACGTGAAAAAAGTCACTATTTAACCATATTTGAGGATTTTAACTTCAAATCATAGAGCGAGGTTTCGTATTATTTTGATTCAAGAATAGCCATATGACAATGTTGTTTCCAATACAAATGATAAAAATCAATGTGTTTTCATTAGTATTAACTAAAATGTTCCTGATTTTCCGTTTATATTACCGATGGAAGATGTACACGAAAATCGCTCTATTCCGGCTGAAACGTCGATATATGCAATAAAAACAGAACTTCTCCCCTTTTTAATATCTTACTCAGTATTTTAACGAGAAACATATAAATGATTGAAAATGAAGTATTTAAGGTTATTATCTAATCAATTATGTGTTTGCATCATTTTTATCGTATATATATGAATTAATACCCAAAGACTGAAAATTCACAAAAACGTGGAAAATCGGCAAAATATTGCCTAATTTGATGATATTTTGTTTAAATCACATAAAGGAAAAGGGGATGATAAACGTCAAAATATTGCTAAATTCGATGATTTTTCGTACGAAACAAAAGGCAAGAAAACTTGCTTAAAATGCAATATTGTGCGAAATTATGAGATTTGAAGGCTAAATCACATATCGTGATATTACATTAAATAGAATCGAAATATTGGTAAAAATGAATATATTTACGTAGTATCAAACTACATGAAAAACGTGAAAAAAGTCACTATTTAACCATATTTGAGGATTTTAACTTCAAATCATAGAGCGAGGTTTCGTATTATTTAGATTCAAGAATAGCCATATGACAATGTTGTTTCCAATACAAATGATAAAAATCAATGTGTTTTCATTAGAATTAACTAAAATGTTCCTGATTTTCCGGTTATATTACCGAGGGAAGATGTACACGTAAAACCTCTCTAATCCGGCTGAAACGTCGATATATGCAATAAAAACCGAACTTCTCCCCTTTTCAATATCTTACTCAGTATTTTAACGAGAAACAAATAGATGATTGAAAATGAAGTATTTAAGGTTATTATCTAATCAATTATGTGTTTGCATCATTTTTATCGAATATATATGAATTAATACCTATAGACTGTAAATTCACAAAAACGTAGAAAACGGCAAAATATTGCCTAATTCGATGATATTTTGTTTAAGTCACATAAATGAAAAGGGGATGATAAACGTCAAAATATTGCTAAATTCGATGATTTTTCGTACGAAACAAAATGCAAGAAAACTTGCTTAAAATGCAATATTATGCGAAATTCTGAGATTTGAAGGCCAAATCACATATCGTGATACTACATGAAATAGAATCGAAATATTGGTAAAAATGAATATATTTACGTAGTATCACACTACATGAAAAACGTGAAAAAAGTCACTATTTAACAATATTTGAGGATTTTAACTTCAAATCATAGAGCGAGGTTTCGTATTATTTAGATCCAAGAAAAGACATATGACAATGTTGTTTCCAATACAAATGATAAAAATCAATGTGTTTTCATTAGTATTAACTAAAATGTTCCTGATTTTCCGTTTATATTACCGATGGAAGATGTACACGAAAATCGCTCTATTCCGGCTGAAACGTCGATATATGCAATAAAAACAGAACTTCTCCCCTTTTCAATATCTTACTCAGTATTTTAACGAGAAACATATAAATGATTGAAAATGAAGTATTTAAGGTTATTATCTAATCAATTATGTGTTTGCATCATTTTTATCGTATATATATGAATTAATACCCAAAGACTGAAAATTCACAAAAACGTGGAAAATCGGCAAAATATTGCCTAATTTGATGATATTTTGTTTAAATCACATAAAGGAAAAGGGGATGATAAACGTCAAAATATTGCTAAATTCGATGATTTTTCGTACGAAACAAAATGCAAGAAAACTTGCTTAAAATGCAATATTATGCGAAATTCTGAGATTTGAAGGCCAAATCACATATCGTGATACTACATGAAATAGAATCGAAATATTGGTAAAAATGAATATATTTACGTAGTATCACACTACATGAAAAACGTGAAAAAAGTCACTATTTAACAATATTTGAGGATTTTAACTTCAAATCATAGAGCGAGGTTTCGTATTATTTAGATCCAAGAAAAGACATATGACAATGTTGTTTCCAATACAAATGATAAAAATCAATGTGTTTTCATTAGAATTAACTAAAATGTTCCTGATTTTCCGGTTATATTACCGAGGGAAGATGTACACGTAAAACCTCTCTAATCCGGCTGAAACGTCGATATATGCAATAAAAACCGAACTTCTCCCCTTTTCAATATCTTACTCAGTATTTTAACGAGAAACAAATAGATGATTGAAAATGAAGTATTTAAGGTTATTATCTAATCAATTATGTGTTTGCATCATTTTTATCGAATATATATGAATTAATACCCATAGACTGAAAATTCACAAAAACGTGGAAAACGGCAAAATATTGCCTAATTCGATGATATTTTGTTTAAATCACATAAAGGAAAAGTTGATGATAAACGTCAAAATATTGCTAAATTCGATGATTTTTAGTACGAAACAAAATGCAAGAAAACTTGCTTAAAATGCAATATTATGCGAAATTCTGAGATTTGAAGGCCAAATCACATATCGTGATACCACATGAAATAGAATCGAAATATTGGTAAAAATGAATATATTTACGTAGTATCAAACTACATGAAAAACGTGAAAAAATCACTATTTAACCATATTTGAGGATTTTAACTTCAAATTATAGAGCGAGGTTTCGTATTATTTAGATCCAAGAAAAGACATATGACAATGTTGTTTCCAATGCAAATTATAAAAATCAATGTGTTTTCATTAGAATTAACTAAAATGTTCCTGATTTTCCGTTTATATTACCGAGGGAAGATGTACACGTAAAACCGCTCTAATCCGGCTGAAACGTCGATATATGCAATAAAAACCGAACTTCTCCCCTTTTCAATATCTTACACAGTATTTTACCGAGAAACAAATAGATGATTGAAAATGAAGTATTTAAGGTTATTATCTAATCAATTATGTGTTTGCATCATTTTTATCGAATATATATGAATTAATACCCATAGACTGTAAATTCACAAAAACGTAGAAAACGGCAAAATATTGCCTAATTCGATGATATTTTGTTTAAGTCACTTAAAGGAAAAGGGGATGATAAACGTCAAAATATTGCTAAATTCGATGATTTTTCGTACGAAACAAAATGCAAGAAAACTTGCTTAAAATGCAATATTATGCGAAATTCTGAGATTTGAAGGCCAAATCACATATCGTGATACTACATGAAATAGAATCGAAATATTGGCAAAAATGAATATATTTACGTAGTATCATACTTCATGAAAAACGTGAAAAATGTCAATATTTAACCATATTTGAGGATTTTAACTTCAAATCATAGAGAGAGGTTTCGTATTATTTAGATCCAAGAAAAGACATATGACAATGCTGTTTCCAATACAAATGATAAAAATCAATGTGTTTTCATTAGAATTAACTAAAATGTTCCTGATTTTCCGTTTATATTACCGAGGGAAGATGTACACGTAAAACCGCTTTAATCCGGCTGAAACGTCGATATATGCAATAAAAACCGAACTTCTCCCCTTTTCAATATCTTACTCAGTATTTTAACGAGAAACAAATAGATGATTGAAAATTAAGTATTTAAGGTTATTATTTAATCAATTATGTGTTTACATAATTTTTATCGTATATATATGAATACCCATATATATATATGAATACCCATATATATATATATATGAATACCCATAGACTGAAAATTCACAAAAACGTGGAAAAACGGCAAAATATTGCCTAATTCGATGATATTTTAAGTCACATAAAGGAAAAGGGGATGATAAACGTCAAAATATTGCTAAATTCGATGATTTTTCGTACGAAACAAAATGCAAGAAAACTTGCTTAAAATGCAATATTATGCGAAATTCTGAGATTTGAAGGCCAAATCACATATCGTGATACTACATGAAATAGAATCAAAATATTGGTAAAATGAATATATTTACGTAGTATCAAACTACATGAAAAACGTTAAAAAAGTCACTATTTAACCATATTTGAGGATTTTAACTTCAAATCATAGAGAGAGGTTTCGTATTATTTAGATCCAAGAAAAGACATATGACAATGTTGTTTCCAATACAAATTATAAAAATCAATGTGTTTTCATTAGAATTAACTAAAATGTTCCTGATTTTCCGTTTATATTACCGAGGGAAGATGTACACGTAAAACCGCTCTAATCCGGCTGAAACGTCGATATATGCAATAAAAACCGAACTTCTCCCCTTTTCAATATCTTACACAGTATTTTAACGAGAAACAAATAGATGATTGAAAATGAAGTATTTAAGGTTATTATCTAATCAATTATGTGTTTGCATCATTTTTATCGTATATATATGAATTAATACCCATAGACTGAAAATTCACAAAAACGTGGAAAAACGGCAAAATATTGCCTAATTCGATGATACTTTGTTTAAGTCACATAAAGGAAATGGGGATGATAAACGTCAAAATATTGCTAAATTCGATGATTTTTCGTACGAAACAAAATGCAAGAAAACTTGCTTAAAATGCAATATTATGCGAAATTCTGAGATTTGAAGGCCAAATCACATATCGTGATATTACATTAAATAGAATCGAAATATTGGTAAAAATGAATATATTTACGTAGTATCAAACAACATGAAAAACGTGAAAAAAGTCCCTATTTAACCACATTTGAGGATTTTAACTTCAAATCATAGAGAGACGTTTCGTATTATTTAGATCCAAGAAAAGATATATGACAATGTTGTTTCCAATACAAATGATACAAATCAATGTGTTTTCATTAGAATTAACTAAAATGTTCCTGATTTTCCGTTTATATTACCGAGGGAAGATGTACACGTAAAACCGCTCTAATCCGGCTGAAACGTCGATATATGCAATAAAAACCGAACTTCTCCCCTTTTCAATATCTTACACAGTATTTTAACGAGAAACAAATAGATGATTGAAAATGAAGTATTTAAGGTTATTATCTAATCAATTATGTGTTTGCATCATTTTTATCGTATATATATGAATTAATACCCATAGACTGAAAATTCACAAAAACGTGGAAAAACGGCAAAATATTGCCTAATTCGATGATACTTTGTTTAAGTCACATAAAGGAAATGGGGATGATAAACGTCAAAATATTGCTAAATTCGATGATTTTTCGTACGAAACAAAATGCAAGAAAACTTGCTTAAAATGCAATATTATGCGAAATTCTGAGATTTGAAGGCCAAATCACATATCGTGATATTACATTAAATAGAATCGAAATATTGGTAAAAATGAATATATTTACGTAGTATCAAACAACATGAAAAACGTGAAAAAAGTCCCTATTTAACCACATTTGAGGATTTTAACTTCAAATCATAGAGAGACGTTTCGTATTATTTAGATCCAAGAAAAGATATATGACAATGTTGTTTCCAATACAAATGATACAAATCAATGTGTTTTCATTAGAATTAACTAAAATGTTCCTGATTTTCCGTTTATATTACCGAGGGAAGATGTACACGTAAAACCGCTCTAATCCGGCTGAAACGTCGATATATGCAATAAAAACCGAACTTCTCCCCTTTTCAATATCTTACTCAGTATTTTAACGAGAAACAAATAGATGATTGAAAATGAAGTATTTAAGGTTATTATCTAATCAATTATGTGTTTGCATCATTTTTATCGTATATATATATTAATTAATACCCATAGACTGAAAATTCACAAAAACGTGAAAAACGGCAAAATATTGCCTAATTCGATGATATTTTGTTTAAATCACATAAAGGAAAAGTTGATATATAAACGTCAAAATATTGCTAAATTCGATGATTTTTAGTACGAAACAAAATGCAAGAAAACTTGCTTAAAATGCAATATTGTGCGAAATTCTTAGATTTGAAGGCCAAATCACATATCGTGATACTACATGAAATAGAATCGAAATATTGGTAAAAATGAATATATATACGTAGTATCAAACTACATGAAAAACTTGAAAAAAGTCACTATTTAACCATATTTGAGGATTTTAACTTCAAATCATAGAGCGAGGTTTCGTATTATTTAGATCCAAGAAAAGACAAATGACAATGTTGTTTCCAATTCAAATGATAAAAATCAATGTGTTTTCATTAGAATTAACTAAGATGTTCCTGATTTTTCGTTTATATTACCGATGGAAGATGTACACGAAAATCGCTCTATTCCGGCTGAAACGTCGATATATGCAATAAAAACAGAACTTCTCCCCTTTTCAATATCTTACTCAGTATTTTAACGAGAAACAAATAGTTGATTGAAAATGAAGTATTTAAGGTTATTATCTAATCAATTATGTGTTTGCGTCATTTTTATCGTATATATAATGAATTAATACCCATAGACTGAAAATTCACAAAAACGTGGAAAAACGGCAAAATATTGCCTAGTTCGATGATATTTTGTTTAAATCAAATAAAGGAAAAGGGGATGATAAACGTCAAAATATTGCTAAATTCGATGATTTTTCGTACGAAACAAAATGCAAGAAAACTTGCTTAAAATGCAATATTGTGCGAAATTCTGAGATTTGAAGGCCAAATCACATATCGTGATACTACATGAAATAGAATCGAAATATTGGTAAAAATGAATATATTTACGTAGTATCAAACTACATGAAAAACGTGAAAAAAGTCACTATTTAACCATATTTGAGGATTTTAACTTCAAATCATAGAGCGAGGTTTCGTATTATTTAGATTCAAGAATAGCCATATGACAATGTTGTTTCCAATACAAATGATAAAAATCAATGTGTTTTCATTAGAATTAACTAAAATGTTCCTGATTTTCCGGTTATATTACCGAGGGAAGATGTACACGTAAAACCTCTCTAATCCGGCTGAAACGTCGATATATGCAATAAAAACCGAACTTCTCCCCTTTTCAATATCTTACTCAGTATTTTAACGAGAAACAAATAGATGATTGAAAATGAAGTATTTAAGGTTATTATCTAATCAATTATGTGTTTGCATCATTTTTATCGAATATATATGAATTAATACCTATAGACTGTAAATTCACAAAAACGTAGAAAACGGCAAAATATTGCCTAATTCGATGATATTTTGTTTAAGTCACATAAATGAAAAGGGGATGATAAACGTCAAAATATTGCTAAATTCGATGATTTTTCGTACGAAACAAAATGCAAGAAAACTTGCTTAAAATGCAATATTATGCGAAATTCTGAGATTTGAAGGCCAAATCACATATCGTGATACTACATGAAATAGAATCGAAATATTGGTAAAAATGAATATATTTACGTAGTATCAAACTTCATGAAAAACGTGAAAAAAGTCACTATTTAACCATATATGAGGATTTTAACTTCAAATCATAGAGAGAGGTTTCGTATTATTTAGATCCAAGAAAAGACATATGACAATGTTGTTTCCAATACAAATGATAAAAATCAATGTGTTTTCATTATAATTTACTAAAATGTTCCTGATTTTCCGTTTATATTACCGAGGGAAGATGTACACGTAAAACCGCTCTAATCCGGCTGAAACGTCGATATATTCAATAAAAACCGAACTTCTCCCCTTTTCAATATCTTACTCAGTATTTTAACGAGAAACAAATAGATGATTGAAAATTAAGTATTTAAGGTTATTATTTAATCAATTATGTGTTTACATAATTTTTATCGTATATATATGAATACCCATATATATATATGAATACCCATATATATATATATATGAATACCCATAGACTGAAAATTCACAAAAACGTGGAAAAACGGCAAAATATTGCCTAATTCGATGATATTTTGTTTAAATCACATAAAGGAAAAGGGGATGATAAACGTCAAAATATTGCTAAATTCCATGATTTTTCGTACGAAACAAAGGGCAAGAAAACTTGCTTAAAATGCAATATTATGCGAAATTCTGAGATTTGAAGGCCAAATCACATATCGTGATACTACATGAAATAGAATCGAAATATTGGCAAAAATGAATATATTTACGTAGTATCAAACTACATGAAAAACGTGAAAAAAGTCACTATATAACAATATTTGAGGATTTTAACTTCAAATCATAGAGCGAGGTTTCGTATTATTTAGATCCAAGAAAAGACATATGACAATGTTGTTTCCAATACAAATGATAAAAATCAATGTGTTTTCATTAGTATTAACTAAAATGTTCCTGATTTTCCGTTTATATTACCGATGGAAGATGTACACGAAAATCGCTCTATTCCGGCTGAAACGTCGATATATGCAATAAAAACAGAACTTCTCCCCTTTTCAATATCTTACTCAGTATTTTAACGAGAAACATATAAATGATTGAAAATGAAGTATTTAAGGTTATTATCTAATCAATTATGTGTTTGCATCATTTTTATCGTATATATATGAATTAATACCCAAAGACTGACAATTCACAAAAACGTGGAAAAACGGCAAAATATTGCCTAATTTGATGATATTTTGTTTAAATCACATAAAGGAAAAGGGGATGATAAACGTCAAAATATTGCTAAATTCGATGATTTTTCGTACGAAACAAAAGGCAAGAAAACTAGCTTAAAATGCAATATTGTTCGAAATTCTGAGATTTGAAGGCTAAATCACATATCGTGATATTACATTAAATAGAATCGAAATATTGGTAAAAATGAATATATTTACGTAGTATCAAACTACATGAAAAACGTGAAAAAAGTCCCTATTTAACCACATTTGAAGATTTTAACTGCAAATCATAGAGAGAGGTTTCGTATTATTTAGATCCAAGAAAAGATATATGACAATGTTGTTTCCAATACAAATGATACAAATCAATGTGTTTTCATTAGAATTAACTAAAATGTTCCTGATTTTCCGTTTATATTACCGAGGGAAGATGTACACGTAAAACCGCTCTAATCCGGCTGAAACGTCGATATATGCAATAAAAACCGAACTTCTCCCCTTTTCAATATCTTACTCAGTATTTTAACGAGAAACAAATAGATGATTGAAAATGAAGTATTTAAGGTTATTATCTAATCAATTATGTGTTTGCATCATTTTTATCGTATATATATATATGAATTAATACCCATAGACTGAAAATTCACAAAAACGTGGAAAACGGCAAAATATTGCCTAATTCGATGATATTTTGTTTAAATCACATAAAGGAAAAGTTGATGATAAACGTCAAAATATTGCTAAATTCGATGATTTTTAGTACGAAACAAAATGCAAGAAAACTTGCTTAAAATGCAATATTATGCGAAATTCTGAGATTTGAAGGCCAAATCACATATCGTGATACTACATGAAATAGAATCGAAATATTGGTAAAAATGAATATATTTACGTAGTATCAAACTACATGAAAAACGTGAAAAAAGTCACTATTTAACAATATTTGAGGATTTTAACTTCAAATCATAGAGCGAGGTTTCGTATTATTTAGACCCAAGAAAAGACATATGACAATGTTGTTTCCAATACAAATGATAAAAATCAATGTGTTTTCATTAGTATTAACTAAAATGTTCCTGATTTTCCGTTTATATTACCGATGGAAGATGTACACGAAAATCGCTCTATTCCGGCTGAAACGTCGATATATGCAATAAAAACAGAACTTCTCCCCTTTTCAATATCTTACTCAGTATTTTAACGAGAAACATATAAATGATTGAAAATGAAGTATTTAAGGTTATTATCTAATCAATTATGTGTTTGCATCATTTTTATCGAATATATATGAATTAATACCCATAGACTGTAAATTCACAAAAACGTAGAAAACGGCAAAATATTGCCTAATTCGATGATATTTTGTTTAAGTCACATAAAGGAAAAGGGGATGATAAACGTCAAAATATTGCTAAATTCGATGATTTTTCGTACGAAACAAAATGCAAGAAAACTTGCTTAAAATGCAATATTATGCGAAATTCTGAGATTTGAAGGCCAAATCACATATCGTGATACTACATGAAATAGAATCGAAATATTGGTAAAAATGAATATATTTACGTAGTATCATACTTCATGAAAAACGTGAAAAATGTCAATATTTAACCATATTTGAGGATTTTAACTTCAAATCATAGAGAGAGGTTTCGTATTATTTAGATCCAAGAAAAGACATATGACAATGCTGTTTCCAATACAAATGATAAAAATCAATGTGTTTTCATTAGAATTAACTAAAATGTTCCTGATTTTCCGTTTATATTACCGAGGGAAGATGTACACGTAAAACCGCTTTAATCCGGCTGAAACGTCGATATATGCAATAAAAACCGAACTTCTCCCCTTTTCAATATCTTACTCAGTATTTTAACGAGAAACAAATAGATGATTGAAAATGAAGTATTTAAGGTTATTATCTAATCAATTATGTGTTTGCATCATTTTTATCGAATATATATGAATTAATACCCATAGACTGTAAATTCACAAAAACGTAGAAAACGGCAAAATATTGCCTAATTCGATGATATTTTGTTTAAGTCACATAAAGGAAAAGGGGATGATAAACGTCAAAATATTGCTAAATTCGATGATTTTTCGTACGAAACAAAATGCAAGAAAACTTGCTTAAAATGCAATATTATGCGAAATTCTAAGATTTGAAGGCCAAATCACATATCGTGATACTACATGAAATAGAATCGAAATATTGGTAAAAATGAATATATTTACGTAGTATCATACTTCATGAAAAACGTGAAAAATGTCAATATTTAACCATATTTGAGGATTTTAACTTCAAATCATAGAGAGAGGTTTCGTATTATTTAGATCCAAGAAAAGACATATGACAATGCTGTTTCCAATACAAATGATAAAAATCAATGTGTTTTCATTAGAATTAACTAAAATGTTCCTGATTTTCCGTTTATATTACCGAGGGAAGATGTACACGTAAAACCGCTTTAATCCGGCTGAAACGTCGATATATGCAATAAAAACCGAACTTCTCCCCTTTTCAATATCTTACTCAGTATTTTAACGAGAAACAAATAGATGATTGAAAATTAAGTATTTAAGGTTATTATTTAATCAATTATGTGTTTACATAATTTTTATCGTATATATATGAATACCCATATATATATATGAATACCCATATATATATATATATATGAATACCCATAGACTGAAAATTCACAAGAACGTGGAAAAACGGCAAAATATTGCCTAATTCGATGATATTTTGTTTAAATCACATAAAGGAAAAGGGGATGATAAACGTCAAAATATTGCTAAATTCGATGATTTTTCGTACGAAACAAAAGGCAAGAAAACTTGCTTAAAATGCAATATTATGCGAAATTCTGAGATTTGAAGGCCAAATCACATATCGTGATACTACATGAAATAGAATCGAAATATTGGCAAAAATGAATATATTTACGTAGTATCAAACTACATGAAAAACGTGAAAAAAGTCACTATATAACAATATTTGAGGATTTTAACTTCAAATCATAGAGCGAGGTTTCGTATTATTTAGATCCAAGAAAAGACATATGACAATGTTGTTTCCAATACAAATGATAAAAATCAATGTGTTTTCATTAGTATTAACTAAAATGTTCCTGATTTTCCGTTTATATTACCGATGGAAGATGTACACGAAAATCGCTCTATTCCGGCTGAAACGTCGATATATGCAATAAAAACAGAACTTCTCCCCTTTTCAATATCTTACTCAGTATTTTAACGAGAAACATATAAATGATTGAAAATGAAGTATTTAAGGTTATTATCTAATCAATTATGTGTTTGCATCATTTTTATCGAATATATATGAATTAATACCCATAGACTGTAAATTCACAAAAACGTAGAAAACGGCAAAATATTGCCTAATTCGATGATATTTTGTTTAAGTCACATAAAGGAAAAGGGGATGATAAACGTCAAAATATTGCTAAATTCGATGATTTTTCGTACGAAACAAAATGCAAGAAAACTTGCTTAAAATGCAATATTATGCGAAATTCTGAGATTTGAAGGCCAAATCACATATCGTGATACTACATGAAATAGAATCGAAATATTGGTAAAAATGAATATATTTACGTAGTATCATACTTCATGAAAAACGTGAAAAATGTCAATATTTAACCATATTTGAGGATTTTAACTTCAAATCATAGAGAGAGGTTTCGTATTATTTAGATCCAAGAAAAGACATATGACAATGCTGTTTCCAATACAAATGATAAAAATCAATGTGTTTTCATTAGAATTAACTAAAATGTTCCTGATTTTCCGTTTATATTACCGAGGGAAGATGTACACGTAAAACCGCTTTAATCCGGCTGAAACGTCGATATATGCAATAAAAACCGAACTTCTCCCCTTTTCAATATCTTACTCAGTATTTTAACGAGAAACAAATAGATGATTGAAAATGAAGTATTTAAGGTTATTATCTAATCAATTATGTGTTTGCATCATTTTTATCGAATATATATGAATTAATACCCATAGACTGTAAATTCACAAAAACGTAGAAAACGGCAAAATATTGCCTAATTCGATGATATTTTGTTTAAGTCACATAAAGGAAAAGGGGATGATAAACGTCAAAATATTGCTAAATTCGATGATTTTTCGTACGAAACAAAATGAAAGAAAACTTGCTTAAAATGCAATATTATGCGAAATTCTAAGATTTGAAGGCCAAATCACATATCGTGATACTACATGAAATAGAATCGAAATATTGGTAAAAATGAATATATTTACGTAGTATCATACTTCATGAAAAACGTGAAAAATGTCAATATTTAACCATATTTGAGGATTTTAACTTCAAATCATAGAGAGAGGTTTCGTATTATTTAGATCCAAGAAAAGACATATGACAATGCTGTTTCCAATACAAATGATAAAAATCAATGTGTTTTCATTAGAATTAACTAAAATGTTCCTGATTTTCCGTTTATATTACCGAGGGAAGATGTACACGTAAAACGGCTTTAATCCGGCTGAAACGTCGATATATGCAATAAAAACCGAACTTCTCCCCTTTTCAATATCTTACTCAGTATTTTAACGAGAAACAAATAGATGATTGAAAATTAAGTATTTAAGGTTATTATTTAATCAATTATGTGTTTACATAATTTTTATCGTATATATATGAATACCCATATATATATATGAATACCCATATATATATATATATATATATGAATACCCATAGACTGAAAATTCACAAGAACGTGGAAAAACGGCAAAATATTGCCTAATTCGATGATATTTTGTTTAAATCACATAAAGGAAAAGGGGATGATAAACGTCAAAATATTGCTAAATTCGATGATTTTTCGTACGAAACAAAAGGCAAGAAAACTTGCTTAAAATGCAATATTATGCGAAATTCTGAGATTTGAAGGCCAAATCACATATCGTGATACTACATGAAATAGAATCGAAATATTGGCAAAAATGAATATATTTACGTAGTATCAAACTACATGAAAAACGTGAAAAAAGTCACTATATAACAATATTTGAGGATTTTAACTTCAAATCATAGAGCGAGGTTTCGTATTATTTAGATCCAAGAAAAGACATATGACAATGTTGTTTCCAATACAAATGATAAAAATCAATGTGTTTTCATTAGTATTAACTAAAATGTTCCTGATTTTCCGTTTATATTACCGATGGAAGATGTACACGAAAATCGCTCTATTCCGGCTGAAACGTCGATATATGCAATAACAACAGAACTTCTCCCCTTTTCAATATCTTACTCAGTATTTTAACGAGAAACATATAAATGATTGAAAATGAAGTATTTAAGGTTATTATCTAATCAATTATGTGTTTGCATCATTTTTATCGTATATATATGAATTAATACCCAAAGACTGACAATTCACAAAAACGTGGAAAAACGGCAAAATATTGCCTAATTTGATGATATTTTGTTTAAATCACATAAAGGAAAAGGGGATGATAAACGTCAAAATATTGCTAAATTCGATGATTTTTCGTACGAAACAAAAGGCAAGAAAACTAGCTTAAAATGCAATATTGTTCGAAATTCTGAGATTTGAAGGCTAAATCACATATCGTGATATTACATTAAATAGAATCGAAATATTGGTAAAAATGAATATATTTACGTAGTATCAAACTACATGAAAAACGTGAAAAAAGTCCCTATTTAACCACATTTGAAGATTTTAACTACAAATCATAGAGAGAGGTTTCGTATTATTTAGATCCAAGAAAAGATATATGACAATGTTGTTTCCAATACAAATGATACAAATCAATGTGTTTTCATTAGAATTAACTAAAATGTTCCTGATTTTCCGTTTATATTACCGAGGGAAGATGTACACGTAAAACCGCTCTAATCCGGCTGAAACGTCGATATATGCAATAAAAACCGAACTTCTCCCCTTTTCAATATCTTACTCAGTATTTTAACGAGAAACAAATAGATGATTGAAAATGAAGTATTTAAGGTTATTATCTAATCAATTATGTGTTTGCATCATTTTTATCGTATATATATATATGAATTAATACCCATAGACTGAAAATTCACAAAAACGTGGAAAACGGCAAAATATTGCCTAATTCGATGATATTTTGTTTAAATCACATAAAGGAAAAGTTGATGATAAACGTCAAAATATTGCTAAATTCGATGATTTTTAGTACGAAACAAAATGCAAGAAAACTTGCTTAAAATGCAATATTGTGCGAAATTATGAGATTTGAAGGCTAAATCACATATCGTGATACTACATGAAATAGAATCGAAATATTGGTAAAAATGAATATATTTACGTAGTATCAAACTACATGAAAAACGTGAAAAAAGTCTATATTTAACCACATATGAAGATTTTAACTTCAAATCATAGAGCGAGGTTTCGTATTATTTAGATCCAAGAAAAGACATATGACAATGTTGTTTCCAATACAAATGATAAAAATCAATGTGTTTTCATTAGAATTAACTAAAATGTTCCTGATTTTCCGTTTATATTACCGAGGGAAGATGTACACGTAAAACCGCTCTAATCCGGCTGAAACGTCGATATATGCAATAAAAACCGAACTTCTCCCCTTTTCAATATCTTACTCAGTATTTTAACGAGAAACAAATAGATGATTGAAAATGAAGTATTTAAGGTTATTATCTAATCAATTATGTGTTTGCATCATTTTTATCGTATATATATATGAATTAATACCCATAGACTGAAAATTCACAAAAACGTGGAAAACGGCAAAATATTGCCTAATTCGATGATATTTTGTTTAAATCACATAAAGGAAAAGTTGATGATAAACGTCAAAATATTGCTAAATTCGATGATTTTTAGTACGAAACAAAATGCAAGAAAACTTGCTTAAAATGCAATATTATGCGAAATTCTGAGATTTGAAGGCCAAATCACATATCGTGATACCACATGAAATAGAATCGAAATATTGGTAAAAATGAATATATTTACGTAGTATCAAACTACATGAAAAACGTGAAAAAATCACTATTTAACCATATTTGAGGATTTTAACTTCAAATTATAGAGCGAGGTTTCGTATTATTTAGATCCAAGAAAAGACATATGACAATGTTGTTTCCAATGCAAATTATAAAAATCAATGTGTTTTCATTAGAATTAACTAAAATGTTCCTGATTTTCCGTTTATATTACCGAGGGAAGATGTACACGTAAAACCGCTCTAATCCGGCTGAAACGTCGATATATGCAATAAAAACCGAACTTCTCCCCTTTTCAATATCTTACTCAGTATTTTAACGAGAAACAAATAGATGATTGTAAATGAAGTATTTAAGGTTATTATCTAATCAATTATGTGTTTGCATCATTTTTATCGTATATATATATGAATTAATACCCATAGACTGAAAATTCACAAAAACGTGGAAAACGGCAAAATATTGCCTAATTCGATGATATTTTGTTTAAATCACATAAAGGAAAAGTTGATGATAAACGTCAAAATATTGCTAAATTCGATGATTTTTAGTACGAAACAAAATGCAAGAAAACTTGCTTAAAATGCAATATTATGCGAAATTCTGAGATTTGAAGGCCAAATCACATATCGTGATACCACATGAAATAGAATCGAAATATTGGTAAAAATGAATATATTTACGTAGTATCAAACTACATGAAAAACGTGAAAAAATCACTATTTAACCATATTTGAGGATTTTAACTTCAAATTATAGAGCGAGGTTTCGTATTATTTAGATCCAAGAAAAGACATATGACAATGTTGTTTCCAATGCAAATTATAAAAATCAATGTGTTTTCATTAGAATTAACTAAAATGTTCCTGATTTTCCGTTTATATTACCGAGGGAAGATGTACACGTAAAACCGCTCTAATCCGGCTGAAACGTCGATATATGCAATAAAAACCGAACTTCTCCCCTTTTCAATATCTTACACAGTATTTTAACGAGAAACAAATAGATGATTGAAAATGAAGTATTTAAGGTTATTATCTAATCAATTATGTGTTTGCATCATTTTTATCGAATATATATGAATTAATACCCATAGACTGTAAATTCACAAAAACGTAGAAAACGGCAAAATATTGCCTAATTCGATGATATTTTGTTTAAGTCACATAAAGGAAAAGGGGATGATAAACGTCAAAATATTGCTAAATTTGATGATTTTTCGTACGAAACAAAATGCAAGAAAACTTGCTTAAAATGCAATATTATGCGAAATTCTGAGATTTGAAGGCCAAATCACATATCGTGATACTACATGAAATAGAATCGAAATATTGGTAAAAATGAATATATTTACGTAGTATCATACTTCATGAAAAACGTGAAAAATGTCAATATTTAACCATATTTGAGGATTTTAACTTCAAATCATAGAGAGAGGTTTCGTATTATTTAGATCCAAGAAAAGACATATGACAATGCTGTTTCCAATACAAATGATAAAAATCAATGTGTTTTCATTAGAATTAACTAAAATGTTCCTGATTTTCCGTTTATATTACCGAGGGAAGATGTACACGTAAAACCGCTTTAATCCGGCTGAAACGTCGATATATGCAATAAAAACCGAACTTCTCCCCTTTTCAATATCTTACTCAGTATTTTAACGAGAAACAAATAGATGATTGAAAATTAAGTATTTAAGGTTATTATCTAATCAATTATGTGTTTGCATCATTTTTATCGTATATATATGAATTAATACCCAAAGACTGAAAATTCACAAAAACGTGGAAAATCGGCAAAATATTGCCTAATTTGATGATATTTTGTTTAAATCACATAAAGGAAAAGGGGATGATAAACGTCAAAATATTGCTAAATTCGATGATTTTTCGTACGAAACAAAAGGCAAGAAAACTTGCTTAAAATGCAATATTGTGCGAAATTATGAGATTTGAAGGCTAAATCACATATCGTGATATTACATTAAATAGAATCGAAATATTGGTAAAAATGAATATATTTACGTAGTATCAAACTACATGAAAAACGTGAAAAAAGTCTATATTTAACCACATATGAAGATTTTAACTTCAAATCATAGAGAGAGGTTTCGTATTATTTAGATCCAAGGAAAGATATATGACAATGTTGTTTCCAATACAAATGATACAAATCAATGTGTTTTCATTAGAATTAACTAAAATGTTCCTGATTTTCCGTTTATATTACCGAGGGAAGATGTACACGTAAAACCGCTCTAATCCGGCTGAAACGTCGATATATGCAATAAAAACCGAACTTCTCCCCTTTTCAATATCTTACTCAGTATTTTAACGAGAAACAAATAGATGATTGAAAATGAAGTATTTAAGGTTATTATCTAATCAATTATGTGTTTGCATAATTTTTATCGTATATATATGAATTAATACCCATAGACTGAAAATTCACAAAAACGTGGAAAACGGCAAAATATTGTCTAATTCGATGATATTTTGTTTAAGTCACATAAAGGAAAAGGGGATGATAAACGTCAAAATATTGCAAAATTCGATGATTTTTCGAACGCAACAAAATGCAAGAAAACTTGCTTAAAATGCAATATTATGCGAAATTCTGAGATTTGAAGGCCAAATCACATATCGTGATACTACATGAAATAGAATCGAAATATTGGTAAAAATGAATATATTTACGTAGTATCAAACTACATGAAAAACGTGAAAAAATCACTATTTAACCACATTTGAAGATTTTAACTACAAATCATAGAGAGAGGTTTCGTATTATTTAGATCCAAGAAAAGACATATGACAATGCTGTTTCCAATACAAATGATAAAAATCAATGTGTTTTCATTCGAATTAACTAAAATGTTCCTGATTTTCCGTTTATATTACCGAGGGAAGATGTACACGTAAAACCGCTCTAATCCGGCTGAAACGTCGATATATGCAATAAAAACCGAACTTCTCCCCTTTTCAATATCTTACTCAGTATTTTAACGAGAAACAAATAGATGATTGAAAATTAAGTATTTAAGGTTATTATTTAATCAATTATGTGTTTACATAATTTTTATCGTATATATATGAATACCCATATATATATATATGAATACCCATTGACTGAAAATTCACAAAAACGTGGAAAAACGGCAAAATATTGCCTAATTCGATGATATTTTGTTTAAATCACATAAAGGAAAAGGGGATGATAAACGTCAAAATATTGCTAAATTCGATGATTTTTCGTACGAAACAAAAGGCAAGAAAACTTGCTTAAAATGCAATATTATGCGAAATTCTGAGATTTGAAGGCCAAATCACATATCGTGATACTACATGAAATAGAATCGAAATATTGGCAAAAATGAATATATTTACGTAGTATCAAACTACATGAAAAACGTGATAAAAGTCACTATATAACAATATTTGAGGATTTTAACTTCAAATCATAGAGCGAGGTTTCGTATTATTTAGATCCAAGAAAAGACATATGACAATGTTGTTTCCAATACAAATGATAAAAATCAATGTGTTTTCATTAGTATTAACTAAAATGTTCCTGATTTTCCGTTTATATTACCGATGGAAGATGTACACGAAAATCGCTCTATTCCGGCTGAAACGTCGATATATGCAATAAAAACAGAACTTCTCCCCTTTTCAATATCTTACTCAGTATTTTAACGAGAAACATATAAATGATTGAAAATGAAGTATTTAAGGTTATTATCTAATCAATTATGTGTTTGCATCATTTTTATCGTATATATATGAATTAATACCCAAAGACTGACAATTCACAAAAACGTGGAAAAACGGCAAAATATTGCCTAATTTGATGATATTTTGTTTAAATCACATAAAGGAAAAGGGGATGATAAACGTCAAAATATTGCTAAATTCGATGATTTTTCGTACGAAACAAAAGGCAAGAAAACTAGCTTAAAATGCAATATTGTTCGAAATTCTGAGATTTGAATGCTAAATCACATATCGTGATATTACATTAAATAGAATCGAAATATTGGTAAAAATGAATATATTTACGTAGTATCAAACTACATGAAAAACGTGAGAAAAGTCCCTATTTAACCACATTTGAAGATTTTAACTACAAATCATAGAGAGAGGTTTCGTATTATTTAGATCCAAGAAAAGATATATGACAATGTTGTTTCCAATACAAATGATACAAATCAATGTGTTTTCATTAGAATTAACTAAAATGTTCCTGATTTTCCGTTTATATTACCGAGGGAAGATGTACACGTAAAACCGCTCTAATCCGGCTGAAACGTCGATATATGCAATAAAAACCGAACTTCTCCCCTTTTCAATATCTTACTCAGTATTTTAACGAGAAACAAATAGATGATTGAAAATGAAGTATTTAAGGTTATTATCTAATCAATTATGTATTTGCATCATTTTTATCGTATATATATATATATATTAATACCCATAGACTGAAAATTCACAAAAACGTGGAAAACGGCAAAATATTGCCTAATTCGATGATATTTTGTTTAAATCACATAAAGGAAAAGTTGATGATAAACGTCAAAATATTGCTAAATTCGATGATTTTTAGTACGAAACAAAATGCAAGAAAACTTGCTTAAAATGCAATATTATGCGAAATTCTGAGATTTGAAGGCCAAATCACATATCGTGATACTACATGAAATAGAATCGAAATATTGGTAAAAATGAATATATTTACGTAGTATCAAACTACATGAAAAACGTGAAAAAATCACTATTTAACCATATTTGAGGATTTTAACTTCAAATTATAGAGCGAGGTTTCGTATTATTTAGATCCAAGAAAAGACATATGACAATGTTGTTTCCAATGCAAATTATAAAAATCAATGTGTTTTCATTAGAATTAACTAAAATGTTCCTGATTTTCCGTTTATATTACCGAGGGAAGATGTACACGTAAAACCGCTCTAATCCGGCTGAAACGTCGATATATGCAATAAAAACCGAACTTCTCCCCTTTTCAATATCTTACTCAGTATTTTAACGAGAAACATATAGATGATTGAAAATGAAGTATTTAAGGTTATTATCTAATCAATTATGTGTTTGCATAATTTTTATCGTATATATATGAATTAATACCCATAGACTGAAAATTCACAAAAACGTGGAAAACGGCAAAATATTGTCTAATTCGATGATATTTTGTTTAAGTCACATAAAGGAAAAGGGGATGATAAACGTCAAAATATTGCAAAATTCGATGATTTTTCGAACGCAACAAAATGCAAGAAAACTTGCTTAAAATGCAATATTATGCGAAATTCTGAGATTTGAAGGCCAAATCACATATCGTGATACTACATGAAATAGAATCGAAATATTGGTAAAAATGAATATATTTACGTAGTATCAAACTACATGAAAAACGTGAAAAAAGTCACTATTTAACCATATTTGAGGATTTTAACTTCAAATCATAGAGCGAGGTTTCGTATTATTTAGATCCAAGAAAAGACATATGACAATGTTGTTTCCAATGCAAATTATAAAAATCAATGTGTTTTCATTAGAATTAACTAAAATGTTCCTGATTTTCCGTTTATATTACCGAGGGAAGATGTACACTTAAAACCGCTCTAATCCGGCTGAAACGTCGATATATGCAATAAAAACCGAACTTCTCCCCTTTTCAATATCTTACACAGTATTTTAACGAGAAACAAATAGATGATTGAAAATGAAGTATTTAAGGTTATTATCTAATCAATTATGTGTTTGCATCATTTTTATCGAATATATATGAATTAATACCCATAGACTGTAAATTCACAAAAACGTAGAAAACGGCAAAATATTGCCTAATTCGATGATATTTTGTTTAAGTCACATAAAGGAAAAGGGGATGATAAACGTCAAAATATTGCTAAATTCGATGATTTTTCGTACGAAACAAAATGCAAGAAAACTTGCTTAAAATGCAATATTATGCGAAATTCTGAGATTTGAAGGCCAAATCACATATCGTGATACTACATGAAATAGAATCGAAATATTGGTAAAAATGAATATATTTACGTAGTATCATACTTCATGAAAAACGTGAAAAAAGTCAATATTTAACCATATTTGAGGATTTTAACTTCAAATCATAGAGAGAGGTTTCGTATTATTTAGATCCAAGAAAAGACATATGACAATGCTGTTTCCAATACAAATGATAAAAATCAATGTGTTTTCATTAGAATTAACTAAAATGTTCCTGATTTTCCGTTTATATTACCGAGGGAAGATGTACACGTAAAACCGCTCTAATCCGGCTGAAACGTCGATATATGCAATAAAAACCGAACTTCTCCCCTTTTCAATATCTTACTCAGTATTTTAACGAGAAACAAATAGATGATTGAAAATTAAGTATTTAAGGTTATTATTTAATCAATTATGTGTTTACATAATTTTTATCGTATATATATGAATACCCATATATATATATATGAATACCCATATATATATATATGAATACCCATAGACTGAAAATTCACAAAAACGTGGAAAAACGGCAAAATATTGCCTAATTCGATGATATTTTGTTTAAATCACATAAAGGAAAAGGGGATGATAAACGTCAAAATATTGCTAAATTCGATGATTTTTCGTACGAAACAAAAGGCAAGAAAACTTGCTTAAAATGCAATATTATGCGAAATTCTGAGATTTGAAGGCCAAATCACATATCGTGATACTACATGAAATAGAATCGAAATATTGGCAAAAATGAATATATTTACGTAGTATCAAACTACATGAAAAACGTGAAAAAAGTCACTATATAACAATATTTGAGGATTTTAACTTCAAATCATAGAGCGAGGTTTCGTATTATTTAGATCCAAGAAAAGACATATGACAATGTTGTTTCCAATACAAATGATAAAAATCAATGTGTTTTCATTAGTATTAACTAAAATGTTCCTGATTTTCCGTTTATATTACCGATGGAAGATGTACACGAAAATCGCTCTATTCCGGCTGAAACGTCGATATATGCAATAAAAACAGAACTTCTCCCCTTTTCAATATCTTACTCAGTATTTTAACGAGAAACATATAAATGATTGAAAATGAAGTATTTAAGGTTATTATCTAATCAATTATGTGTTTGCATCATTTTTATCGTATATATATGAATTAATACCCAATGACTGACAATTCACAAAAACGTGGAAAAACGGCAAAATATTGCCTAATTTGATGATATTTTGTTTAAATCACATAAAGGAAAAGGGGATGATAAACGTCAAAATATTGCTAAATTCGATGATTTTTCGTACGAAACAAAAGGCAAGAAAACTAGTTTAAAATGCAATATTGTTCGAAATTCTGAGATTTGAAGGCTAAATCACATATCGTGATATTACATTAAATAGAATCGAAATATTGGTAAAAATGAATATATTTACGTAGTATCAAACTACATGAAAAACGTGAAAAAAGTCCCTATTTAACCACATTTGAAGATTTTAACTACAAATCATAGAGAGAGGTTTCGTATTATTTAGATCCAAGAAAAGATATATGACAATGTTGTTTCCAATACAAATGATACAAATCAATGTGTTTTCATTAGAATTAACTAAAATGTTCCTGATTTTCCGTTTATATTACCGAGGGAAGATGTACACGTAAAACCGCTCTAATCCGGCTGAAACGTCGATATATGCAATAAAAACCGAACTTCTCCCCTTTTCAATATCTTACTCAGTATTTTAACGAGAAACAAATAGATGATTGAAAATGAAGTATTTAAGGTTATTATCTAATCAATTATGTGTTTGCATCATTTTTATCGTATATATATATATGAATTAATACCCATAGACTGAAAATTCACAAAAACGTGGAAAACGGCAAAATATTGCCTAATTCGATGATATTTTGTTTAAATCACATAAAGGAAAAGTTGATGATAAACGTCAAAATATTGCTAAATTCGATGATTTTTAGTACGAAACAAAATGCAAGAAAACTTGCTTAAAACGCAATATTATGCGAAATTCTGAGATTTGAAGGCCAAATCACATATCGTGATACTACATGAAATAGAATCGAAATATTGGTAAAAATGAATATATTTACGTAGTATCAAACTACATGAAAAACGTGAAAAAATCACTATTTAACCATATTTGAGGATTTTAACTTCAAATCATAGACAGAGGTTTCGTATTATTTAGATCCAAGAAAAGACATATGACAATGTTGTTTCCAATGCAAATTATAAAAATCAATGTGTTTTCATTAGAATTAACTAAAATGTTCCTGATTTTCCGTTTATATTACCGAGGGAAGATGTACACGTAAAACCGCTCTAATCCGGCTGAAACGTCGATATATGCAATAAAAACCGAACTTCTCCCCTTTTCAATATCTTACTCAGTATTTTAACGAGAAACATATAGATGATTGAAAATGAAGTATTTAAGGTTATTATCTAATCAATTATGTGTTTGCATAATTTTTATCGTATATATATGAATTAATACCCATAGACTGAAAATTCACAAAAACGTGGAAACGGCAAAATATTGTCTAATTCGATGATATTTTGTTTAAGTCACATAAAGGAAAAGGGGATGATAAACGTCAAAATATTGCAAAATTCGATGATTTTTCGATCGCAACAAAATGCAAGAAAACTTGCTTAAAATGCAATATTATGCGAAATTCTGAGATTTGAAGGCCAAATCACATATCGTGATACTACATGAAATAGAATCGAAATATTGGTGAAAATGAATATATTTACGTAGTATCAAACTACATGAAAAAAGTGAAAAAAGTCGTTATTTAACCATATTAGAGGATTTTAACTTCAAATCATAGAGCGAGGTTTCGTATTATTTAGATCCAAGAAAAGACAAATGACAATGTTGTTTCCAATTCAAATGATAAAAATCAATGTGTTTTCATTAGAATTAACTAAAATGTTCCTGATTTTTCGTTTATATTACCGATGGAAGATGCACACGAAAATCGCTCTATTCCGGCTGAAACGTCGATATATGCAATAAAAACAGAACTTCTCCCCTTTTCAATATCTTACTCAGTATTTTAACGAGAAACAAATAGATGATTGAAAATGAAGTATTTAAGGTTATTATCTAATCAATTATGTGTTTGCATCATTTTTATCGTATATATATGAATTAATACCCATAGACTGAAAATTCACAAAAACGTGGAAAAACGGCAAAATATTGCCTAATTCGATGATATTTTGTTTAAGTCACATAAAGGAAAAGGGGATGATAAACGTCAAAATATTGCTAAATTCGATGATTTTTCGTACGAAACAAAATGCAAGAAAACTTGCTTAAAATGCAATATTATGCGAAATTCTGAGATTTGAAGGCCAAATCACATATCGTGATACTACATGAAATAGAATCGAAATATTGGTTAAAATGAATATATTTACGTAGTATCAAACTACATGAAAAACGTTAAAAAAGTCACTATTTAACCATATTTGAGGATTTTAACTTCAAATCATAGAGAGAGGTTTCGTATTATTTAGATCCAAGAAAAGACATATGAAAATGTTGTTTCCAATACAAATTATAAAAATCAATGTGTTTTCATTAGAATTAACTAAAATGTTCCTGATTTTCCGTTTATATTACCGAGGGAAGATGTACACGTAAAACCGCTCTAATCCGGCTGAAACGTCGATATATGCAATAAAAACCGAACTTCTCCCCTTTTCAATATCTTACACAGTGTTTTAACGAGAAACAAATAGATGATTGAAAATGAAGAATTTAAGGTTATTATCTAATCAATTATGTGTTTGCATCATTTTTATCGTATATATATGAATTAATACCCATAGACTGAAAATTCACAAAAACTTGGAAAACGGCAAAATATTGCCGAATTCGATGATATTTTGTTTAAGTCACATAAAGGAAAAGGGGATGATAAACGTCAAAATATTGCTATATTCGATGATTTTTCGTACGAAACAAAATGCAAGAATACTTGCTTAAAATGCAATATTATGCGAAATTCTGAGATTTGAAGGCCAAATCACATATCGTGATACTACATGAAATACTATCGAAATATTGGTAAAAATAAATATATTTACGTAATATCAAACTACATGAAAAACGTGAAAAAAGTCACTATTTAACCATATTTGAGGATTTTAACTTCAAATCATAGAGCGAGGTTTCGTATTATTTAGATCCAAGAAAAGACAAATGACAATGTTGTTTCCAATACAAATGATAAAAATCAATGTGTTTTCATTAGAATTAACTAAAATGTTCCTGATTTTCCGTTTATATTACCGAGGGAAGATGTACACGTAAAACCGCTCTAATCCGGCTGAAACGTCGATATATGCAATAAAAACCGAACTTCTTCCCTTTTCAATATCTTACACAGTATTTTAACGAGAAACAAATAGATGATTGGAAATGAAGTATTTAAGGTTATTATCTAATCAATTATGTGTTTGCATCATTTTTATCGTATATATATATGAATTAATACCATAGACTGAAAATTAACAAAAACGTGGAAAAACGGCAAAATATTGACTAATTCGATGATATTTTGTTAAAATCACATAAAGGAAAAGTTGATGATAAACGTCAAAATATTGCTAAATTCGATGATTTTTAGTATGAAACAAAATGCAAGAAAACTTGCTTAAAATGCAATATTATGCGAAATTCTGAGATTTGAAGGCCAAATCACATATCGTGATACTACATGAAATAGAATCGAAATATTGGTAAAAATGAATATATTTACGTAGTATCAAACTACATGAAAAACGTGAAAAAAGTCACTATTTAACCATATTTGAGGATATTAACTTCAAATCGTAGAGCGAGGTTTCGTATTATTTAGATCCAAGAAAAGACAAATGACAATGTTGTTTCCAATTCAAATGATAAAAATCAATGTGTTTTCATTAGAATTAACTAAAATGTTCCTGATTTTTCGTTTATATTACCGATGGAAGATGTTCACGAAATTCGCTCTATTCCGGCTGAAACGTCGGTTTATGCAATAAAAACAGAACTTCTCCCCTTTTCAATATCTTACTCAGTATTTTAACGAGAAACAAATAGATGATTGAAAATGAAGTATTTAAGGTTATTATCTAATCAATTATGTGTTTGCATCATTTTTATCGTATATATA
Source organism: Procambarus clarkii (assembly GCF_040958095.1). Taxonomy (NCBI): domain Eukaryota; kingdom Metazoa; phylum Arthropoda; class Malacostraca; order Decapoda; family Cambaridae; genus Procambarus; species Procambarus clarkii. Next base: position 2,024,537 of record NW_027189154.1, on the reverse strand, counting down.
ATGAATTAATACCCATAGACTGAAAATTCACAAAAACGTAGAAAACGGCAAAATATTGCCTAATTCGATGATATTTTGTTTAAGTCACATAAAGGAAAAGGGGATGATAAACGTCAAAATATTGCTAATTTCGATGATTTTTCGTACGAAACAAAATGCAAGAAAACTTGCTTAAAATGCAATATTATGCGAAGTTCTGAGATTTGAAGGCCAAATCACATATCGTGATACTACATGAAATAGAATCGGAATATTGGTAAAAATGAATATATTTACGTAGTATCAAACTACATGAAAAACGTGAAAAAAGTCCCTATTTAACCATATTTGAGGATTTTAACTTCAAATCATAGAGCGAGGTTTCGTATTATTTAGATTCAAGAATAGCCATATGACAATGTTGTTTCCAATACAAATGATACAAATCAATGTGTTTTCATTAGAATTAACTAAAATGTTCCTGATTTTCCGTTTATATTACTGAGGGAAGATGTACACGTAAAACCGCTCTAATCCGGCTGAAACGTCGATATATGCAATAAAAACCGAACTTCTCCCCTTTTCAATATCTTACTCAGTATTTTAACGAGAAACAAATAGATGATTGAAAATGAAGTATTTAAGGTTATTATCTAATCAATTATGTGTTTGCATCATTTTTATCGAATATATATGAATTAATACCCATAGACTGAAAATTCACAAAAACGTGGAAAACGGCAAAATATTGCCTAATTCGATGATATTTTGTTTAAGTCACATAAAGGAAAAGGGGATGATAAACGTCAAAATATTGCTAAATTCGATGATTTTTCGTACGAAACAAAATGCAAGAAAACTTGCTTAAAATGCAATATTATGCGAAATTCTGAGATTTGAAGGCCAAATCACATATCGTGATACTACATGAAATAGAATCGAAATATTGGTAAAAATGAATATATTTACGTAGTATCAAACTACATGAAAAACGTGAAAAAAGTCCCTATTTAACCACATTTGAAGATTTTAACTACAAATCATAGAGAGAGGTTTCGTATTATTTAGATCCAAGAAAAGACATATGACAATGTTGTTTCCAATGCAAATTATAAAAATCAATGTGTTTTCATTAGAATTAACTAAAATGTTCCTGATTTTCCGTTTATATTACCGAGGGAAGATGTACACGTAAAACCGCTCTAATCCGGCTGAAACGTCGATATATGCAATAAAAACCGAACTTCTCCCCTTTTCAATATCTTACTCAGTATTTTAACGAGAAACAAATAGATGATTGAAAATTAAGTATTTAAGGTTATTATTTAATCAATTATGTGTTTACATAATTTTTATCGTATATATATGAATACCCATATATATATGAATACCCATATATATATATATATGAATACCCATAGACTGAAAATTCACAAAAACGTGGAAAAACGGCAAAATATTGCCTAATTCGATGATATTTTGTTTAAATCACATAAAGGAAAAGGGGATGATAAACGTCAAAATATTGCTAAATTCGATGATTTTTCGTACGAAACAAAAGGCAAGAAAACTTGCTTAAAATGCAATATTATGCGAAATTCTGAGATTTGAAGGCCAAATCACATATCGTGATACTACATGAAATAGAATCGAAATATTGGCAAAAATGAATATATTTACGTAGTATCAAACTACATGAAAAACGTGAAAAAAGTCACTATATAACAATATTTGAGGATTTTAACTTCAAATCATAGAGCGAGGTTTCGTATTATTTAGATCCAAGAAAAGACATATGACAATGTTGTTTCCAATACAAATGATAAAAATCAATGTGTTTTCATTAGTATTAACTAAAATGTTCCTGATTTTCCGTTTATATTACCGATGGAAGATGTACACGAAAATCGCTCTATTCCGGCTGAAACGTCGAAATATGCAATAAAAACAGAACTTCTCCCCTTTTCAATATCTTACTCAGTATTTTAACGAGAAACATATAAATGATTGAAAATGAAGTATTTAAGGTTATTATCTAATCAATTATGTGTTTGCATCATTTTTATCGTATATATATGAATTAATACCCAAAGACTGACAATTCACAAAAACGTGGAAAAACGGCAAAATATTGCCTAATTTGATGATATTTTGTTTAAATCACATAAAGGAAAAGGGGATGATAAACGTCAAAATATTGCTAAATTCGATGATTTTTCGTACGAAACAAAAGGCAAGAAAACTAGTTTAAAATGCAATATTGTTCGAAATTCTGAGATTTGAAGGCTAAATCACATATCGTGATATTACATTAAATAGAATCGAAATATTGGTAAAAATGAATATATTTACGTAGTATCAAACTACATGAAAAACGTGAAAAAAGTCCCTATTTAACCACATTTGAAGATTTTAACTACAAATCATAGAGAGAGGTTTCGTATTATTTAGATCCAAGAAAAGATATATGACAATGTTGTTTCCAATACAAATGATACAAATCAATGTGTTTTCATTAGAATTAACTAAAATGTTCCTGATTTTCCGTTTATATTACCGAGGGAAGATGTACACGTAAAACCGCTCTAATCCGGCTGAAACGTCGATATATGCAATAAAAACCGAACTTCTCCCCTTTTCAATATCTTACTCAGTATTTTAACGAGAAACAAATAGATGATTGAAAATGAAGTATTTAAGGTTATTATCTAATCAATTATGTGTTTGCATCATTTTTATCGTATATATATATATGAATTAATACCCATAGACTGAAAATTCACAAAAACGTGGAAAACGGCAAAATATTGCCTAATTCGATGATATTTTGTTTAAATCACATAAAGGAAAAGTTGATGATAAACGTCAAAATATTGCTAAATTCGATGATTTTTAGTACGAAACAAAATGCAAGAAAACTTGCTTAAAATGCAATATTATGCGAAATTCTGAGATTTGAAGGCCAAATCACATATCGTGATACTACATGAAATAGAATCGAAATATTGGTAAAAATGAATATATTTACGTAGTATCAAACTACATGAAAAACGTGAAAAAATCCCTATTTAACCATATTTGAGGATTTTAACTTCAAATTATAGAGCGAGGTTTCGTATTATTTAGATCCAAGAAAAGACATATGACAATGTTGTTTCCAATGCAAATTATAAAAATCAATGTGTTTTCATTAGAATTAACTAAAATGTTCCTGATTTTCCGTTTATATTACCGAGGGAAGATGTACACGTAAAACCGCTCTAATCCGGCTGAAACGTCGATATATGCAATAAAAAACGAACTTCTCCCCTTTTCAATATCTTACTCAGTATTTTAACGAGAAACATATAGATGATTGAAAATGAAGTATTTAAGATTATTATCTAATCAATTATGTGTTTGCATAATTTTTATCGTATATATATGAATTAATACCCATAGACTGAAAATTCACAAAAACGTGGAAAACGGCAAAATATTGTCTAATTCGATGATATTTTGTTTAAGTCACATAAAGGAAAAGGGGATGATAAACGTCAAAATATTGCAAAATTCGATGATTTTTCGAACGCAACAAAATGCAAGAAAACTTGCTTAAAATGCAATATTATGCGAAATTCTGAGATTTGAAGGCCAAATCACATATCGTGATACTACATGAAATAGAATCGAAATATTGGTAAAAATGAATATATTTACGTAGTATCAAACTACATGAAAAACGTGAAAAAGTCGTTATTTAACCATATTTGAGGATTTTAACTTCAAATCATAGAGCGAGGTTTCGTATTATTTAGATCCAAGAAAAGACAAATGACAATGTTGTTTCCAATTCAAATGATAAAAATCAATGTGTTTTCATTAGAATTAACTAAAATGTTCCTGATTTTTCGTTTATATTACCGATGGAAGATGCACACGAAAATCGCTCTATTCCGGCTGAAACGTCGATATATGCAATAAAAACAGAACTTCTCCCCTTTTCAATATCTTACTCAGTATTTTAACGAGAAACAAATAGATGATTGAAAATGAAGTATTTAAGGTTATTATCTAATCAATTATGTGTTTGCATCATTTTTATCGAATATATATGAATTAATACCCATAGACTGTAAATTCACAAAAACGTAGAAAACGGCAAAATATTGCCTAATTCGATGATATTTTGTTTAAGTCACATAAAGGAAAAGGGGATGATAAACGTCAAAATATTGCTAATTTCGAGGATTTTTCGTAAGAAACAAAATGCAAGAAAACTTGCTTAAAATGCAATATTATGCGAAGTTCTGAGATTTGAAGGCCAAATCACATATCGTGATACTACATGAAATAGAATCGGAATATTGGTAAAAATGAATATATTTACGTAGTATCAAACTTCATGAAAAACGTGAAAAAAGTCACTATTTAACCATATTTGAGGATTTTAACTTCAAATCATAGAGAGAGGTTTCTTATTATTTAGATCCAAGAAAACACATATGACAATGTTGTTTCCAATACAAATGATAAAAATCAATGTGTTTTCATTAGAATTAACTAAAATGTTCCTGATTTTCCGTTTATATTACCGAGGGAAGATGTACACGTAAAACCGCTCTAATCCGGCTGAAACGTCGATATATGCAATAAAAACCGAACTTCTCCCCTTTTCAATATCTTACTCAGTATTTTAACGAGAAACAAATAGATGATTGAAAATTAGGTATTTAAGGTTATTATTTCATCAATTATGTGTTTGCATAATTTTTATCGTATATATATGAATTAATACCCATAGACTGAAAATTCACAAAAACGTGGAAAAATGGCAAAATATTGCCTAATTCGATGATATTTTGTTTAAATTACATAAAGAAAAAGGGGATGATAAACGTCAAAATATTGCTAAATTCGATGATTTTTCGTACGAATCAAAAGGCAAGAAAACTTGCTTAAAATGCAATATTATGCGAAATTCTGAGATTTGAAGGCCAAATCACATATCGTGATACAACATGAAATAGTATCGAAATATTGGTAAAAATGAATATATTTACGTAGTATCAAACTACATGAAAAACGTGAAAAAAGTTACTATTTAACAATATTTGAGGATTTTAACTTCAAATCATAGAGCGAGGTTTCGTATTATTTAGATCCAAGAAAAGACAAATGACAATGTTGTTTCCAATTCAAATGATAAAAATCAATGTGTTTTCATTAGAATTAACTAAAATGTTCCTGATTTTTCGTTTATATTACCGATGGAAGATGTACACGAAAATCGCTCTATTCCGGCTGAAACGTCGATATATGCAATAAAAACAGAACTTCTCCCCTTTTCAATATATTACACAGTATTTTAACGAGAAACAAATAGATGATTGAAAATGAAGTATTTAAGGTTATTATCTAGTCAATTATGTCTTTGCATCATTTTTATCGTATATATATGAATTAATACCCATAGACTGAAAATTCACAAAAACTTGGAAAACGGAAAAATATTGCCGAATTCGATGATATTTTGTTTAAGTCACATAAAGGAAAAGGGGATGATAAACGTCAAAATATTGCTATATTCGATGATTTTTCGTACGAAACAAAATGCAAGAATACTTGCTTAAAATGCAATATTATGCGAAATTCTGATATTTGAAGGCCAAATCACATATCGTGATACTACATGAAATAGTATCGAAATATTGGTAAAAATAAATATATTTACGTAATATCAAACTACATGAAAAACGTGAAAAAAGTCACTATTTAACCATATTTGAGGATTTTAACTTCAAATCATAGAGCGAGGTTTCGTATTATTTAGATCCAAGAAAAGACAAATGACAATGTTGTTTCCAATACAAATGATAAAAATCAATGTGTTTTCATTAGAATTAACTAAAATGTTCCTGATTTTCCGTTTATATTACCGAGGGAAGATGTACACGTAAAACCGCTCTAATCCGGCTAAAACGTCGATATATGCAATAAAAACCGAACTTCTTCCCTTTTCAATATCTTACACAGTATTTTAACGAGAAACAAATAGATGATTGGAAATGAAGTATTTAAGGTTATTATCTAATCAATTATGTGTTTGCATCATTTTTATCGTATATATATATGAATTAATACCATAGACTGAAAGTTAACAAAAACGTGGAAAAACGGCAAAATATTGCCTAATTCGATGATATTTTGTTAAAATCACATAAAGGAAAAGTTGATGATAAACGTCAAAATATTGCTAAATTCGATGATTTTTAGTACGAAACAAAATGCAAGAAAACTTGCTTAAAATGCAATATTATGCGAAATTCTGAGATTTGAAGGCCAAATCACATATCGTGATACTACATGAAATAGAATCGAAATATTGGTAAAAATGAATATATTTACGTAGTATCAAACTACATGAAAAACGTGAAAAAAGTCACTAACCATATTTGAGGATATTAACTTCAAATCGTAGAGCGAGGTTTCGTATTATTTAGATCCAAGAAAAGACAAATGACAATGTTGTTTCCAATTCAAATGATAAAAATCAATGTGTTTTCATTAGAATTAACTAAAATGTTCCTGATTTTTCGTTTATATTACCGATGGAAGATGTACACGAAAATCGCTCTATTCCGGCTGAAACGTCGGTTTATGCAATAAAAACAGAACTTCTCCCCTTTTCAATATCTTACTAAGTATTTTAACGAGAAACAAATAGTTGATTGAAATGAAGTATTTAAGGTTATTATCTAATCAATTATGTGTTTGCGTCATTTTTATCGTATATATAATGAATTAATACCCATAGACTGAAAATTCACAAAAACGTGGAAAAACGGCAAAATATTGCCTAATTCGATGATATTTTGTTTAAATCAAATAAAGGAAAAGGGGATGATAAACGTCAAAATATTGCTAAATTCGATGATTTTTCGTACGAAACAAAATGCAAGAAAACTTGCTTAAAATGCAATATTGTGCGAAATTCTGAGATTTGAAGGCCAAATCACATATCGTGATACTACATGAAATAGAATCGAAATATTGGTAAAAATGAATATATATACGTAGTATCAAACTACATGAAAACCGTGAAAAAAGTCACTATTTAACCATATTTGAGGATTTTAACTTCAAATCATAGAGCGAGGTTTCGTATTATTTAGATTCAAGAATAGCCATATGACAATGTTGTTTCCAATACCAATGATAAAAATCAATGTGTTTTCATTAGAATTAACTAAAATGTTCCTGATTTTCCGTTTATATTACTGAGGGAAGATGTACACGTAAAATCGCTCTAATCCGGCTGAAACGTCGATATATGCAATAAAAACCGAACTTCTCCCCTTTTCAATATCTTACTCAGTATTTTAACGAGAAACAAATAGATGATTGAAAATGAAGTATTTAAGGTTATTATCTAATCAATTATGTGTTTGCATCATTTTTATCGAATATATATGAATTAATACCCATAGACTGTAAATTCACAAAAACGTAGAAAACGGCAAAATATTGCCTAATTCGATGATATTTTGTTTAAGTCACATAAAGGAAAAGGGGATGATAAACGTCAAAATATTGCTAATTTCGATGATTTTTCGTACGAAACAAAATGCAAGAAAACTTGCTTAAAATGCAATATTATGCGAAGTTCTGAGATTTGAAGGCCAAATCACATATCGTGATTCTACATGAAATAGAATCGGAATATTGGTAAAAATGAATATATTTACGTAGTATCAAACTTCATGAAAAACGTGAAAAAAGTCACTATTTAACCATATTTGAGGATTTTAACTTCAAATCATAGAGAGAGGTTTCTTATTATTTAGATCCAAGAAAACACATATGACAATGTTGTTTCCAATACAAATGATAAAAATCAATGTGTTTTCATTAGAATTAACTAAAATGTTCCTGATTTTCCGTTTATATTACCGAGGGAAGATGTACACGTAAATCCGCTCTAATCCGGCTGAAACGTCGATATATGCAATAAAAACCGAACTTCTCCCCTTTTCAATATCTTACTCAGTATTTTAACGAGAAACAAATAGATGATTGAAAATTAGGTATTTAAGGTTATTATTTCATCAATTATGTGTTTGCATAATTTTTATCGTATATATATGAATTAATACCCATAGACTGAAAATTCACAAAAACGTGGAAAAACGGCAAAATATTGCCTAATTCGATGATATTTTGTTTAAGTCACATAAAGGAAAAGGGGATGATAAACGTCAAAATATTGCTAAATTCGATGATTTTTCGTACGAAACAAAATGCAAGAAAACTTGCTTAAAATGAAATATTATGCGAAATTCTGAGATTTGAAGGCCAAATCACATATCGTGATACTACATGAAATAGAATCGAAATATTGGTAAAATGAATATATTTACGTAGTATCAAACTACATGAAAAACGTTAAAAAAGTCACTATTTAACCATATTTGAGAATTTTAACTTCAAATCATAGAGAGAGGTTTCGTATTATTTAGATCCAAGAAAAGACATATGACAATGTTGTTTCCAATACAAATTATAAAAATCAATGTGTTTTCATTAGAATTAACTAAAATGTTCCTGATTTTCCGTTTATATTACCGAGGGAAGATGTACACGTAAAACCGCTCTAATCCGGCTGAAACGTCGATATATGCAATAAAAACCGAACTTCTTCCCTTTTCAATATCTTACACAGTATTTTAACGAGAAACTAATAGATGATTGAAAATGAAGTATTTAAGGTTATTATCTAATCAATTATGTGTTTGCATCATTTTTATCGTATATATATGAATTAATACCCATAGACTGAAAATTCACAAAAATGTGGAAAAACGGCAAAATATTGCCTAATTCGATGATATTTTGTTTAAGTCACATAAAGGAAAAGGGGATGATAAACGTCAAAATATTGCTAAATTCGATGATTTTTCGTACGAAACAAAATGCAAGAAAACTTGCTTAAAATGCAATATTATGCGAAATTCTGAGATTTGAAGGCCAAATCACATATCGTGATACTACATGAAATAGAATCGAAATATTGGTAAAAATGAATATATTTACGTAGTATCAAACTACATGAAAAACGTTAAAAAAGTAACTATTTAACCATATTTGAGGATTTTAACTTCAAATCATAGAGAGAGGTTTCGTATTATTTAGATCCAAGAAAAGACATATGACAATGTTGTTTCCAATACAAATTATAAAAATCAATGTGTTTTCATTAGAATTAACTAAAATGTTCCTGATTTTCCGTTTATATTACCGAGGGAAGATGTACACGTAAAACCGCTCTAATCCGGCTGAAACGTCGATATATGCAATAAAAACCGAACTTCTCCCCTTTTCAATATCTTACACAGTATTTTAACGAGAAACAAATAGATGATTGAAAATGAAGTATTTAAGGTTATTATCTAGTCAATTATGTCTTTGCATCATTTTTATCGTATATATATGAATTAATACCCATAGACTGAAAATTCACAAAAACTTGGAAAACGGAAAAATATTGCCGAATTCGATGATATTTTGTTTAAGTCACATAAAGGAAAAGGGGATGATAAACGTCAAAATATTGCTATATTCGATGATTTTTCGTACGAAACAAAATGCAAGAATACTTGCTTAAAATGCAATATTATGCGAAATTCTGAGATTTGAAGGCCAAATCACATATCGTGATACTACATGAAATAGTATCGAAATATTGGAAAAAATAAATATATTTACGTAATATCAAACTACATGAAAAACGTGAAAAAAGTCACTATTTAACCATATTTGAGGATTTTAACTTCAAATCATAGAGCGAGGTTTCGTATTATTTAGATCCAAGAAAAGACAAATGACAATGTTGTTTCCAATACAAATGATAAAAATCAATGTGTTTTCATTAGAATTAACTAAAATGTTCCTGATTTTCCGTTTATATTACCGAGGGAAGATGTACACGTAAAACCGCTCTAATCCGGCTAAAACGTCGATATATGCAATAAAAACCGAACTTCTTCCCTTTTCAATATCTTACACAGTATTTTAACGAGAAACAAATAGATGATTGGAAATGAAGTATTTAAGGTTATTATCTAATCAATTATGTGTTTGCATCATTTTTATCGTATATATATATGAATTAATACCATAGACTGAAAGTTAACAAAAACGTGGAAAAACGGCAAAATATTGCCTAATTCGATGATATTTTGTTAAAATCACATAAAGGAAAAGTTGATGATAAACGTCAAAATATTGCTAAATTCGATGATTTTTAGTACGAAACAAAATGCAAGAAAACTTGCTTAAAATGCAATATTATGCGAAATTCTGAGATTTGAAGGCCAAATCACATATCGTGATACTACATGAAATAGAATCGAAATATTGGTAAAAATGAATATATTTACGTAGTATCAAACTACATGAAAAACGTGAAAAAAGTCACTATTTAACCATATTTGAGGATATTAACTTCAAATCGTAGAGCGAGGTTTCGTATTATTTAGATCCAAGAAAAGACAAATGACAATGTTGTTTCCAATTCAAATGATAAAAATCAATGTGTTTTCATTAGAATTAACTAAAATGTTCCTGATTTTTCGTTTATATTACCGATGGAAGATGTACACGAAAATCGCTCTATTCCGGCTGAAACGTCGGTTTATGCAATAAAAACAGAACTTCTCCCCTTTTCAATATCTTACTCAGTATTTTAACGAGAAACAAATAGTTGATTGAAATGAAGTATTTAAGGTTATTATCTAATCAATTATGTGTTTGCGTCATTTTTATCGTATATATAATGAATTAATACCCATAGACTGAAAATTCACAAAAACGTGGAAAAACGGCAAAATATTGCCTAATTCGATGATATTTTGTTTAAATCAAATAAAGGAAAAGGGGATGATAAACGTCAAAATATTGCTAAATTCGATGATTTTTCGTACGAAACAAAATGCAAGAAAACTTGCTTAAAATGCAATATTGTGCGAAATTCTGAGATTTGAAGGCCAAATCACATATCGTGATACTACATGAAATAGAATCGAAATATTGGTAAAAATGAATATATATACGTAGTATCAAACTACATGAAAAACGTGAAAAAAGTCACTATTTAACCATATTTGAGGATTTTAACTTCAAATCATAGAGCGAGGTTTCGTATTATTTAGATTCAAGAATAGCCATATGACAATGTTGTTTCCAATACCAATGATAAAAATCAATGTGTTTTCATTAGAATTAACTAAAATGTTCCTGATTTTCCGTTTATATTACTGAGGGAAGATGTACACGTAAAATCGCTCTAATCCGGCTGAAACGTCGATATATGCAATAAAAACCGAACTTCTCCCCTTTTCAATATCTTACTCAGTATTTTAACGAGAAACAAATAGATGATTGAAAATGAAGTATTTAAGGTTATTATCTAATCAATTATGTGTTTGCATCATTTTTATCGAATATATATGAATTAATACCCATAGACTGTAAATTCACAAAAACGTAGAAAACGGCAAAATATTGCCTAATTCGATGATATTTTGTTTAAGTCACATAAAGGAAAAGGGGATGATAAACGTCAAAATATTGCTAATTTCGATGATTTTTCTTACGAAACAAAATGCAAGAAAACTTGCTTAAAATGCAATATTATGCGAAGTTCTGAGATTTGAAGGCCAAATCACATATCGTGATTCTACATGAAATAGAATCGGAATATTGGTAAAAATGAATATATTTACGTAGTATCAAACTTCATGAAAAACGTGAAAAAAGTCACTATTTAACCATATTTGAGGATTTTAACTTCAAATCATAGAGAGAGGTTTCTTATTATTTAGATCCAAGAAAACACATATGACAATGTTGTTTCCAATACAAATGATAAAAATCAATGTGTTTTCATTAGAATTAACTAAAATGTTCCTGATTTTCCGTTTATATTACCGAGGGAAGATGTACACGTAAATCCGCTCTAATCCGGCTGAAACGTCGATATATGCAATAAAAACCGAACTTCTCCCCTTTTCAATATCTTACTCAGTATTTTAACGAGAAACAAATAGATGATTGAAAATTAGGTATTTAAGGTTATTATTTCATCAATTATGTGTTTGCATAATTTTTATCGTATATATATGAATTAATACCCATAGACTGAAAATTCACAAAAACGTGGAAAAACGGCAAAATATTGCCTAATTCGATGATATTTTGTTTAAATCAAATAAAGGAAAAGGGGATGATAAACGTCAAAATATTGCTAAATTCGATGATTTTTCGTACGAAACAAAATGCAAGAAAACTTGCTTAAAATGCAATATTATGCGAAATTCTGAGATTTGAAGGCCAAATCACATATCGTGATACAACATGAAATAGTATCGAAATATTGGTAAAAATGAATATATTTACGTAGTATCAAACTACATGAAAAACGTGAAAAAAGTTACTATTTAACAATATTTGAGGATTTTAACTTCAAATCATAGAGCGAGGTTTCGTATTATTTAGATCCAAGAAAAGACAAATGACAATGTTGTTTCCAATTCATATGATAAAAATCAATGTGTTTTCATTAGAATTAACTAAAATGTTCCTGATTTTTCGTTTATATTACCGATGGAAGATGTACACGAAAATCGCTCTATTCCGGCTGAAACGTCGATATATGCAATAAAAACAGAACTTCTCCCCTTTTCAATATCTTACTCAGTATTTTAACGAGAAACATATAGATGATTGAAAATGAAGTATTTAAGGTTATTATCTAATCAATTATGTGTTTGCATCATTTTTATCGTATATATATGAATTAATACCCATAGACTGAAAATTCACAAAAACGTGGAAAAACGGCAAAATATTGCCTAATTCGATGATATTTTGTTTAAGTCACATAAAGGAAAAGGGGATGATAAACGTCAAAATATTGCTAAATTCGATGATTTTTCGTACGAAACAAAATGCAAGAAAACTTGCTTAAAATGCAATATTATGCGAAATTCTGAGATTTGAAGGCCAAATCACATATCGTGATACTACATGAAATAGAATCGAAATATTGGTAAAATGAATATATTTACGTAGTATCAAACTACATGAAAAACGTTAAAAAAGTCACTATTTAACCATATTTGAGAATTTTAACTTCAAATCATAGAGAGAGGTTTCGTATTATTTAGATCCAAGAAAAGACATATGACAATGTTGTTTCCAATACAAATTATAAAAATCAATGTGTTTTCATTAGAATTAACTAAAATGTTCCTGATTTTCCGTTTATATTACCGAGGGAAGATGTACACGTAAAACCGCTCTAATCCGGCTGAAACGTCGATATATGCAATAAAAACCGAACTTCTTCCCTTTTCAATATCTTACACAGTATTTTAACGAGAAACAAATAGATGATTGAAAATGAAGTATTTAAGGTTATTATCTAATCAATTATGTGTTTGCATCATTTTTATCGTATATATATGAATTAATACCCATAGACTGAAAATTCACAAAAATGTGGAAAAACGGCAAAATATTGCCTAATTCGATGATATTTTGTTTAAGTCACATAAAGGAAAAGGGGATGATAAACGTCAAAATATTGCTAAATTCGATGATTTTTCGTACGAAACAAAATGCAAGAAAACTTGCTTAAAATGCAATATTATGCGAAATTCTGAGATTTGAAGGCCAAATCACATATCGTGATACTACATGAAATAGAATCGAAATATTGGTAAAAATGAATATATTTACGTAGTATCAAACTACATGAAAAACGGTAAAAAAAGTAACTATTTAACCATATTTGAGGATTTTAACTTCAAATCATAGAGAGAGGTTTCGTATTATTTAGATCCAAGAAAAGACATATGACAATGTTGTTTCCAATACAAATTATAAAAATCAATGTGTTTTCATTAGAATTAACTAAAATGTTCCTGATTTTCCGTTTATATTACCGAGGGAAGATGTACACGTAAAACCGCTCTAATCCGGTTGAAACGTCGATATATGCAATAAAAACCGAACTTCTCCCCTTTTCAATATCTTACACAGTATTTTAACGAGAAACAAATAGATGATTGAAAATGAAGTATTTAAGGTTATTATCTAGTCAATTATGTCTTTGCATCATTTTTATCGTATATATATGAATTAATACCCATAGACTGAAAATTCACAAAAACTTGGAAAACGGAAAAATATTGCCGAATTCGATGATATTTTGTTTAAGTCACATAAAGGAAAAGGGGATGATAAACTTCAAAATATTGCTATATTCGATGATTTTTCGTACGAAACAAAATGCAAGAATACTTGCTTAAAATGCAATATTATGCGAAATTCTGAGATTTGAAGGCCAAATCACATATCGTGATACTACATGAAATAGTATCGAAATATTGGTAAAAATAAATATATTTACGTAATATCAAACTACATGAAAAACGTGAAAAAAGTCACTATTTAACCATATTTGAGGATTTTAACTTCAAATCATAGAGCGAGGTTTCGTATTATTTAGATCCAAGAAAAGACAAATGACAATGTTGTTTCCAATACAAATGATAAAAATCAATGTGTTTTCATTAGAATTAACTAAAATGTTCCTGATTTTCCGTTTATATTACAGAGGGAAGATGTACACGTAAAACCGCTCTAATCCGGCTGAAACGTCGATATATGCAATAAAAACCGAACTTCTTCCCTTTTCAATATCTTACACAGTATTTTAACGAGAAACAAATAGATGATTGGAAATGAAGTATTTAAGGTTATTATCTAATCAATTATGTGTTTGCATCATTTTTATCGTATATATATATGAATTAATACCATAGACTGAAAATTAACAAAAACGTGGAAAAACGGCAAAATATTGCCTATTTCGATGATATTTTGTTAAAATCACATAAAGGAAAAGTTGATGATAAACGTCAAAATATTGCTAAATTCGATGATTTTTAGTACGAAACAAAATGCAAGAAAACTTGCTTAAAATGCAATATTATGCGAAAATCTGAGATTTGAAGGCCAAATCACATATCGTGATACTACATGAAATAGAATCGAAATATTGGTAAAAATGAATATATTTACGTAGTATCAAACTACATGAAAAGCGTGAAAAAAGTCACTATTTAACCATATTTGAGGATTTTAACTTCAAATCGTAGAGCGAGGTTTCGTATTATTTAGATCCAAGAAAAGACAAATGACAATGTTGTTTCCAATTCAAATGATAAAAATCAATGTGTTTTCATTAGAATTAACTAAAATGTTCCTGATTTTTCGTTTATATTACCGATGGAAGATGTACACGAAAATCGCTCTATTCCGGCTGAAACGTCGGTATATGCAATAATAACAGAACTTCTCCCCTTTTCAATATCTTACTCAGTATTTTAACGAGAAACAAATAGTTGATTGAAATGAAGTATTTAAGGTTATTATCTAATCAATTATGTGTTTGCATCATTTTTATCGTATATATATGAATTAATACTTATAGACTGAAAATTCACAAAAATGTGGAAAAACGGCAAAATATTGCCTAATTCGATGATATTTTGTTTAAGTCACATAAAGGAAAAGGGGATGATCAACGTCAAAATATTGCTAAATTCGATGATTTTTCGTACGAAACAAAATGCAAGAAAACTTGCTTAAAATGCAATATTATGCGAAATTCTGAGATTTGAAGGCCAAATCACATATCGTGATACTACATGAAATAGAATCGAAATATTGGTAAAAATGAATATATATACGTAGTATCAAACTACATGAAAAACGTGAAAAAAGTCACTATTTAACCATATTTGAGGATTTTAACTTCAAATCATAGAGCGAGGTTTCGTATTATTTAGATTCAAGAATAGCCATATGACAATGTTGTTTCCAATACCAATGATAAAAATCAATGTGTTTTCATTAGAATTAACTAAAATGTTCCTGATTTTCCGTTTATATTACTGAGGGAAGATGTACACGTAAAATCGCTCTAATCCGGCTGAAACGTCGATATATGCAATAAAAACCGAACTTCTCCCCTTTTCAATATCTTACTCAGTATTTTAACGAGAAACAAATAGATGATTGAAAATGAAGTATTTAAGGTTATTATCTAATCAATTATGTGTTTGCATCATTTTTATCGAATATATATGAATTAATACCCATAGACTGTAAATTCACAAAAACGTAGAAAACGGCAAAATATTGCCTAATTCGATGATATTTTGTTTAAGTCACATAAAGGAAAAGGGGATGATAAACGTCAAAATATTGCTAATTTCGATGATTTTTCTTACGAAACAAAATGCAAGAAAACTTGCTTAAAATGCAATATTATGCGAAGTTCTGAGATTTGAAGGCCAAATCACATATCGTGATTCTACATGAAATAGAATCGGAATATTGGTAAAAATGAATATATTTACGTAGTATCAAACTTCATGAAAAACGTGAAAAAAGTCACTATTTAACCATATTTGAGGATTTTAACTTCAAATCATAGAGAGAGGTTTCTTATTATTTAGATCCAAGAAAACACATATGACAATGTTGTTTCCAATACAAATGATAAAAATCAATGTGTTTTCATTAGAATTAACTAAAATGTTCCTGATTTTCCGTTTATATTACCGAGGGAAGATGTACACGTAAATCCGCTCTAATCCGGCTGAAACGTCGATATATGCAATAAAAACCGAACTTCTCCCCTTTTCAATATCTTACTCAGTATTTTAACGAGAAACAAATAGATGATTGAAAATTAGGTATTTAAGGTTATTATTTCATCAATTATGTGTTTGCATAATTTTTATCGTATATATATGAATTAATACCCATAGACTGAAAATTCACAAAAACGTGGAAAAACGGCAAAATATTGCCTAATTCGATGATATTTTGTTTAAATCAAATAAAGGAAAAGGGGATGATAAACGTCAAAATATTGCTAAATTCGATGATTTTTCGTACGAAACAAAATGCAAGAAAACTTGCTTAAAATGCAATATTATGCGAAATTCTGAGATTTGAAGGCCAAATCACATATCGTGATACAACATGAAATAGTATCGAAATATTGGTAAAAATGAATATATTTACGTAGTATCAAACTACATGAAAAACGTGAAAAAAGTTACTATTTAACAATATTTGAGGATTTTAACTTCAAATCATAGAGCGAGGTTTCGTATTATTTAGATCCAAGAAAAGACAAATGACAATGTTGTTTCCAATTCATATGATAAAAATCAATGTGTTTTCATTAGAATTAACTAAAATGTTCCTGATTTTTCGTTTATATTACCGATGGAAGATGTACACGAAAATCGCTCTATTCCGGCTGAAACGTCGATATATGCAATAAAAACAGAACTTCTCCCCTTTTCAATATCTTACTCAGTATTTTAACGAGAAACATATAGATGATTGAAAATGAAGTATTTAAGGTTATTATCTAATCAATTATGTGTTTGCATCATTTTTATCGTATATATATGAATTAATACCCATAGACTGAAAATTCACAAAAACGTGGAAAAACGGCAAAATATTGCCTAATTCGATGATATTTTGTTTAAGTCACATAAAGGAAAAGGGGATGATAAACGTCAAAATATTGCTAAATTCGATGATTTTTCGTACGAAACAAAATGCAAGAAAACTTGCTTAAAATGCAATATTATGCGAAATTCTGAGATTTGAAGGCCAAATCACATATCGTGATACTACATGAAATAGAATCGAAATATTGGTAAAATGAATATATTTACGTAGTATCAAACTACATGAAAAACGTTAAAAAAGTCACTATTTAACCATATTTGAGAATTTTAACTTCAAATCATAGAGAGAGGTTTCGTATTATTTAGATCCAAGAAAAGACATATGACAATGTTGTTTCCAATACAAATTATAAAAATCAATGTGTTTTCATTAGAATTAACTAAAATGTTCCTGATTTTCCGTTTATATTACCGAGGGAAGATGTACACGTAAAACCGCTCTAATCCGGCTGAAACGTCGATATATGCAATAAAAACCGAACTTCTTCCCTTTTCAATATCTTACACAGTATTTTAACGAGAAACAAATAGATGATTGAAAATGAAGTATTTAAGGTTATTATCTAATCAATTATGTGTTTGCATCATTTTTATCGTATATATATGAATTAATACCCATAGACTGAAAATTCACAAAAATGTGGAAAAACGGCAAAATATTGCCTAATTCGATGATATTTTGTTTAAGTCACATAAAGGAAAAGGGGATGATAAACGTCAAAATATTGCTAAATTCGATGATTTTTCGTACGAAACAAAATGCAAGAAAACTTGCTTAAAATGCAATATTATGCGAAATTCTGAGATTTGAAGGCCAAATCACATATCGTGATACTACATGAAATAGAATCGAAATATTGGTAAAAATGAATATATTTACGTAGTATCAAACTACATGAAAAACGATAAAAAAAGTAACTATTTAACCATATTTGAGGATTTTAACTTCAAATCATAGAGAGAGGTTTCGTATTATTTAGATCCAAGAAAAGACATATGACAATGTTGTTTCCAATACAAATTATAAAAATCAATGTGTTTTCATTAGAATTAACTAAAATGTTCCTGATTTTCCGTTTATATTACCGAGGGAAGATGTACACGTAAAACCGCTCTAATCCGGTTGAAACGTCGATATATGCAATAAAAACCGAACTTCTCCCCTTTTCAATATCTTACACAGTATTTTAACGAGAAACAAATAGATGATTGAAAATGAAGTATTTAAGGTTATTATCTAGTCAATTATGTCTTTGCATCATTTTTATCGTATATATATGAATTAATACCCATAGACTGAAAATTCACAAAAACTTGGAAAACGGAAAAATATTGCCGAATTCGATGATATTTTGTTTAAGTCACATAAAGGAAAAGGGGATGATAAACTTCAAAATATTGCTATATTCGATGATTTTTCGTACGAAACAAAATGCAAGAATACTTGCTTAAAATGCAATATTATGCGAAATTCTGAGATTTGAAGGCCAAATCACATATCGTGATACTACATGAAATAGTATCGAAATATTGGTAAAAATAAATATATTTACGTAATATCAAACTACATGAAAAACGTGAAAAAAGTCACTATTTAACCATATTTGAGGATTTTAACTTCAAATCATAGAGCGAGGTTTCGTATTATTTAGATCCAAGAAAAGACAAATGACAATGTTGTTTCCAATACAAATGATAAAAATCAATGTGTTTTCATTAGAATTAACTAAAATGTTCCTGATTTTCCGTTTATATTACAGAGGGAAGATGTACACGTAAAACCGCTCTAATCCGGCTGAAACGTCGATATATGCAATAAAAACCGAACTTCTTCCCTTTTCAATATCTTACACAGTATTTTAACGAGAAACAAATAGATGATTGGAAATGAAGTATTTAAGGTTATTATCTAATCAATTATGTGTTTGCATCATTTTTATCGTATATATATATGAATTAATACCATAGACTGAAAATTAACAAAAACGTGGAAAAACGGCAAAATATTGCCTATTTCGATGATATTTTGTTAAAATCACATAAAGGAAAAGTTGATGATAAACGTCAAAATATTGCTAAATTCGATGATTTTTAGTACGAAACAAAATGCAAGAAAACTTGCTTAAAATGCAATATTATGCGAAAATCTGAGATTTGAAGGCCAAATCACATATCGTGATACTACATGAAATAGAATCGAAATATTGGTAAAAATGAATATATTTACGTAGTATCAAACTACATGAAAAGCGTGAAAAAAGTCACTATTTAACCATATTTGAGGATTTTAACTTCAAATCGTAGAGCGAGGTTTCGTATTATTTAGATCCAAGAAAAGACAAATGACAATGTTGTTTCCAATTCAAATGATAAAAATCAATGTGTTTTCATTAGAATTAACTAAAATGTTCCTGATTTTTCGTTTATATTACCGATGGAAGATGTACACGAAAATCGCTCTATTCCGGCTGAAACGTCGGTATATGCAATAATAACAGAACTTCTCCCCTTTTCAATATCTTACTCAGTATTTTAACGAGAAACAAATAGTTGATTGAAATGAAGTATTTAAGGTTATTATCTAATCAATTATGTGTTTGCATCATTTTTATCGTATATATATGAATTAATACTTATAGACTGAAAATTCACAAAAATGTGGAAAAACGGCAAAATATTGCCTAATTCGATGATATTTTGTTTAAGTCACATAAAGGAAAAGGGGATGATCAACGTCAAAATATTGCTAAATTCGATGATTTTTCGTACGAAACAAAATGCAAGAAAACTTGCTTAAAATGCAATATTATGCGAAATTCTGAGATTTGAAGGCCAAATCACATATCGTGATACTACATGAAATAGAATCGAAATATTGGTAAAAATGAATATATTTACGTAGTATCAAACTACATGAAAAACGTTAAAAAAGTCACTATTTAACCATATTTGAGGATTTTAACTTCAAATCATAGAGAGAGGTTTCGTATTATTTAGATCCAAGAAAAGACATATGACAATGTTGTTTCCAATACAAATTATAAAAATCAATGTGTTTTCATTAGAATTAACTAAAATGTTCCTGATTTTCCGTTTATATTACCGAGGGAAGATGTACACGTAAAACCGCTCTAATCCGGCTGAAACGTCGATATATGCAATAAAAACCGAACTTCTTCCCTTTTCAATATCTTACACAGTATTTTAACGAGAAACAAATAGATGATTGGAAATGAAGTATTTAAGGTTATTATCTAATCAATTATCTGTTTGCATCATTTTTATCGTATATATATATGAATTAATACCATTGACTGAAAATTAACAAAAACGTGGAAAAACGGCAAAATATTGCCTATTTCGATGATATTTTGTTAAAATCACATAAAGGAAAAGTTGATGATAAACGTCAAAATATTGCTAAATTCGATGATTTTTAGTACGAAACAAAATGCAAGAAAACTTGCTTAAAATGCAATATTATGCGAAAATCTGAGATTTGAAGGCCAAATCACATATCGTGATACTACATGAAATAGAATCGAAATATTGGTAAAAATGAATATATTTACGTAGTATCAAACTACATGAAAAGCGTGAAAAAAGTCACTATTTAACCATATTTGAGGATTTTAACTTCAAATCGTAGAGCGAGGTTTCGTATTATTTAGATCCAAGAAAAGACAAATGACAATGTTGTTTCCAATTCAAATGATAAAAATCAATGTGTTTTCATTACAATTAACTAAAATGTTCCTGATTTTTCGTTTATATTACCGATGGAAGATGTACACGAAAATCGCTCTATTCCGGCTGAAACGTCGGTATATGCAATAAAAACAGAACTTCTCCCCTTTTCAATATCTTACTCAGTATTTTAACGAGAAACAAATAGTTGATTGAAATGAAGTATTTAAGGTTATTATCTAATCAATTATGTGTTTGCATCATTTTTATCGTATATATATGAATTAATACTTATAGACTGAAAATTCACAAAAATGTGGAAAAACGGCAAAATATTGCCTAATTCGATGATATTTTGTTTAAGTCACATAAAGGAAAAGGGGATGATAAACGTCAAAATATTGCTAAATTCGATGATTTTTCGTACGAAACAAAATGCAAGAAAACTTGCTTAAAATGCAATATTATGCGAAATTCTGAGATTTGAAGGCCAAATCACATATCGTGATACTACATGAAATAGAATCGAAATATTGGTAAAAATGAATATATTTACGTAGTATCATACTTCATGAAAAACGTGAAAAAAGTCAATATTTAACCATATTTGAGGATTTTAACTTCAAATCATAGAGAGAGGTTTCGTATTATTTAGATCCAAGAAAAGACATATGACAATGCTGTTTCCAATACAAATGATAAAAATCAATGTGTTTTCATTAGAATTAACTAAAATGTTCCTGATTTTCCGTTTATATTACCGAGGGAAGATGTACACGTAAAACCGCTCTAATCCGGCTGAAACGTCGATATATGCAATAAAAACCGAACTTCTCCCCTTTTCAATATCTTACTCAGTATTTTAACGAGAAACAAATAGATGATTGAAAATTAAGTATTTAAGGTTATTATTTAATCAATTATGTGTTTACATAATTTTTATCGTATATATATGAATACCCATATATATATATGAATACCCATATATATATATATGAATACCCATAGACTGAAAATTCACAAAAACGTGGAAAAACGGCAAAATATTGCCTAATTCGATGATATTTTGTTTAAATCACATAAAGGAAAAGGGGATGATAAACGTCAAAATATTGCTAAATTCGATGATTTTTCGTACGAAACAAAAGGCAAGAAAACTTGCTTAAAATGCAATATTATGCGAAATTCTGAGATTTGAAGGCCAAATCACATATCGTGATACTACATGAAATAGAATCGAAATATTGGCAAAAATGAATATATTTACGTAGTATCAAACTACATGAAAAACGTGAAAAAAGTCACTATATAACAATATTTGAGGATTTTAACTTCAAATCATAGAGCGAGGTTTCGTATTATTTAGATCCAAGAAAAGACATATGACAATGTTGTTTCCAATACAAATGATAAAAATCAATGTGTTTTCATTAGTATTAACTAAAATGTTCCTGATTTTCCGTTTATATTACCGATGGAAGATGTACACGAAAATCGCTCTATTCCGGCTGAAACGTCGATATATGCAATAAAAACAGAACTTCTCCCCTTTTCAATATCTTACTCAGTATTTTAACGAGAAACATATAAATGATTGAAAATGAAGTATTTAAGGTTATTATCTAATCAATTATGTGTTTGCATCATTTTTATCGTATATATATGAATTAATACCCAATGACTGACAATTCACAAAAACGTGGAAAAACGGCAAAATATTGCCTAATTTGATGATATTTTGTTTAAATCACATAAAGGAAAAGGGGATGATAAACGTCAAAATATTGCTAAATTCGATGATTTTTCGTACGAAACAAAATGCAAGAAAACTTGCTTAAAATGCAATATTGTTCGAAATTCTGAGATTTGAAGGCTAAATCACATATCGTGATATTACATTAAATAGAATCGAAATATTGGTAAAAATGAATATATTTACGTAGTATCAAACTACATGAAAAACGTGAAAAAAGTCCCTATTTAACCACATTTGAAGATTTTAACTACAAATCATAGAGAGAGGTTTCGTATTATTTAGATCCAAGAAAAGATATATGACAATGTTGTTTCCAATACAAATGATACAAATCAATGTGTTTTCATTAGAATTAACTAAAATGTTCCTGATTTTCCGTTTATATTACCGAGGGAAGATGTACACGTAAAACCGCTCTAATCCGGCTGAAACGTCGATATATGCAATAAAAACCGAACTTCTCCCCTTTTCAATATCCTACTCAGTATTTTAACGAGAAACAAATAGATGATTGAAAATGAAGTATTTAAGGTTATTATCTAATCAATTATGTGTTTGCATCATTTTTATCGTATATATATATATGAATTAATACCCATAGACTGAAAATTCACAAAAACGTGGAAAACGGCAAAATATTGCCTAATTCGATGATATTTTGTTTAAATCACATAAAGGAAAAGTTGATGATAAACGTCAAAATATTGCTAAATTCGATGATTTTTAGTACGAAACAAAATGCAAGAAAACTTGCTTAAAATGCAATATTATGCGAAATTCTGAGATTTGAAGGCCAAATCACATATCGTGATACTACATGAAATAGAATCGAAATATTGGTAAAAATGAATATATTTACGTAGTATCAAACTACATGAAAAACGTGAAAAAATCACTATTTAACCATATTTGAGGATTTTAACTTCAAATCATAGACAGAGGTTTCGTATTATTTAGATCCAAGAAAAGACATATGACAATGTTGTTTCCAATGCAAATTATAAAAATCAATGTGTTTTCATTAGAATTAACTAAAATGTTCCTGATTTTCCGTTTATATTACCGAGGGAAGATGTACACGTAAAACCGCTCTAATCCGGCTGAAACGTCGATATATGCAATAAAAACCGAACTTCTCCCCTTTTCAATATCTTACTCAGTATTTTAACGAGAAACATATAGATGATTGAAAATGAAGTATTTAAGGTTATTATCTAATCAATTATGTGTTTGCATAATTTTTATCGTATATATATGAATTAATACCCATAGACTGAAAATTCACAAAAACGTGGAAACGGCAAAATATTGTCTAATTCGATGATATTTTGTTTAAGTCACATAAAGGAAAAGGGGATGATAAACGTCAAAATATTGCAAAATTCGATGATTTTTCGATCGCAACAAAATGCAAGAAAACTTGCTTAAAATGCAATATTATGCGAAATTCTGAGATTTGAAGGCCAAATCACATATCGTGATACTACATGAAATAGAATCGAAATATTGGTAAAAATGAATATATTTACGTAGTATCAAACTACATGAAAAAAGTGAAAAAAGTCGTTATTTAACCATATTAGAGGATTTTAACTTCAAATCATAGAGCGAGGTTTCGTATTATTTAGATCCAAGAAAAGACAAATGACAATGTTGTTTCCAATTCAAATGATAAAAATCAATGTGTTTTCATTAGAATTAACTAAAATGTTCCTGATTTTTCGTTTATATTACCGATGGAAGATGCACACGAAAATCGCTCTATTCCGGCTGAAACGTCGATATATGCAATAAAAACAGAACTTCTCCCCTTTTCAATATCTTACTCAGTATTTTAACGAGAAACAAATAGATGATTGAAAATGAAGAATTTAAGGTTATTATCTAATCAATTATGTGTTTGCATCATTTTTATCGTATATATATGAATTAATACCCATAGACTGAAAATTCACAAAAACGTGGAAAAACGGCAAAATATTGCCTAATTCGATGATATTTTGTTTAAGTCACATAAAGGAAAAGGGGATGATAAACGTCAAAATATTGCTAAATTCGATGATTTTTCGTACGAAACAAAATGCAAGAAAACTTGCTTAAAATGCAATATTATGCGAAATTCTGAGATTTGAAGGCCAAATCACATATCGTGATACTACATGAAATAGAATCGAAATATTGGTTAAAATGAATATATTTACGTAGTATCAAACTACATGAAAAACGTTAAAAAAGTCACTATTTAACCATATTTGAGGATTTTAACTTCAAATCATAGAGAGAGGTTTCGTATTATTTAGATCCAAGAAAAGACATATGAAAATGTTGTTTCCAATACAAATTATAAAAATCAATGTGTTTTCATTAGAATTAACTAAAATGTTCCTGATTTTCCGTTTATATTACCGAGGGAAGATGTACACGTAAAACCGCTCTAATCCGGCTGAAACGTCGATATATGCAATAAAAACCGAACTTCTCCCCTTTTCAATATCTTACACAGTGTTTTAACGAGAAACAAATAGATGATTGAAAATGAAGAATTTAAGGTTATTATCTAATCAATTATGTGTTTGCATCATTTTTATCGTATATATATGAATTAATACCCATAGACTGAAAATTCACAAAAACTTGGAAAACGGCAAAATATTGCCGAATTCGATGATATTTTGTTTAAGTCACATAAAGGAAAAGGGGATGATAAACGTCAAAATATTGCTATATTCGATGATTTTTCGTACGAAACAAAATGCAAGAATACTTGCTTAAAATGCAATATTATGCGAAATTCTGAGATTTGAAGGCCAAATCACATATCGTGATACTACATGAAATACTATCGAAATATTGGTAAAAATAAATATATTTACGTAATATCAAACTACATGAAAAACGTGAAAAAAGTCACTATTTAACCATATTTGAGGATTTTAACTTCAAATCATAGAGCGAGGTTTCGTATTATTTAGATCCAAGAAAAGACAAATGACAATGTTGTTTCCAATACAAATGATAAAAATCAATGTGTTTTCATTAGAATTAACTAAAATGTTCCTGATTTTCCGTTTATATTACCGAGGGAAGATGTACACGTAAAACCGCTCTAATCCGGCTGAAACGTCGATATATGCAATAAAAACCGAACTTCTTCCCTTTTCAATATCTTACACAGTATTTTAACGAGAAACAAATAGATGATTGGAAATGAAGTATTTAAGGTTATTATCTAATCAATTATGTGTTTGCATCATTTTTATCGTATATATATATGAATTAATACCATAGACTGAAAATTAACAAAAACGTGGAAAAACGGCAAAATATTGACTAATTCGATGATATTTTGTTAAAATCACATAAAGGAAAAGTTGATGATAAACGTCAAAATATTGCTAAATTCGATGATTTTTAGTATGAAACAAAATGCAAGAAAACTTGCTTAAAATGCAATATTATGCGAAATTCTGAGATTTGAAGGCCAAATCACATATCGTGATACTACATGAAATAGAATCGAAATATTGGTAAAAATGAATATATTTACGTAGTATCAAACTACATGAAAAACGTGAAAAAAGTCACTATTTAACCATATTTGAGGATATTAACTTCAAATCGTAGAGCGAGGTTTCGTATTATTTAGATCCAAGAAAAGACAAATGACAATGTTGTTTCCAATTCAAATGATAAAAATCAATGTGTTTTCATTAGAATTAACTAAAATGTTCCTGATTTTTCGTTTATATTACCGATGGAAGATGTTCACGAAATTCGCTCTATTCCGGCTGGAACGTCGGTTTATGCAATAAAAACAGAACTTCTCCCCTTTTCAATATCTTACTCAGTATTTTAACGAGAAACAAATAGATGATTGAAAATGAAGTATTTAAGGTTATTATCTAATCAATTATGTGTTTGCATCATTTTTATCGTATATATAATGAATTAATACCCATAGACTGAAAATTCACAAAAACGTAGAAAACGGCAAAATATTGCCTAATTCGATGATATTTTGTTTAAGTCACATAAAGGAAAAGGGGATGATAAACGTCAAAATATTGCTAATTTCGATGATTTTTCGTACGAAACAAAATGCAAGAAAACTTGCTTAAAATGCAATATTATGCGAAGTTCTGAGATTTGAAGGCCAAATCACATATCGTGATACTACATGAAATAGAATCGGAATATTGGTAAAAATGAATATATTTACGTAGTATCAAACTACATGAAAAACGTGAAAAAAGTCCCTATTTAACCATATTTGAGGATTTTAACTTCAAATCATAGAGCGAGGTTTCGTATTATTTAGATTCAAGAATAGCCATATGACAATGTTGTTTCCAATACAAATGATACAAATCAATGTGTTTTCATTAGAATTAACTAAAATGTTCCTGATTTTCCGTTTATATTACTGAGGGAAGATGTACACGTAAAACCGCTCTAATCCGGCTGAAACGTCGATATATGCAATAAAAACCGAACTTCTCCCCTTTTCAATATCTTACTCAGTATTTTAATGAGAAACAAATAGATGATTGAAAATGAAGTATTTAAGGTTATTATCTAATCAATTATGTGTTTGCATCATTTTTATCGAATATATATGAATTAATACCCATAGACTGAAAATTCACAAAAACGTGGAAAACGGCAAAATATTGCCTAATTCGATGATATTTTGTTTAAGTCACATAAAGGAAAAGGGGATGATAAACGTCAAAATATTGCTAAATTCGATGATTTTTCGTACGAAACAAAATGCAAGAAAACTTGCTCAAAATGCAATATTATGCGAAATTCTGAGATTTGAAGGCCAAATCACATATCGTGATACTACATGAAATAGAATCGAAATATTGGTAAAAATGAATATATTTACGTAGTATCAAACTACATGAAAAACGTGAAAAAAGTCCCTATTTAACCACATTTGAAGATTTTAACTACAAATCATAGAGAGAGGTTTCGTATTATTTAGATCCAAGAAAAGACATATGACAATGTTGTTTCCAATGCAAATTATAAAAATCAATGTGTTTTCATTAGAATTAACTAAAATGTTCCTGATTTTCCGTTTATATTACCGAGGGAAGATGTACACGTAAAACCGCTCTAATCCGGCTGAAACGTCGATATATGCAATAAAAACCGAACTTCTCCCCTTTTCAATATCTTACTCAGTATTTTAACGAGAAACAAATAGATGATTGAAAATTAAGTATTTAAGGTTATTATTTAATCAATTATGTGTTTACATAATTTTTATCGTATATATATGAATACCCATATATATATGAATACCCATATATATATATATATGAATACCCATAGACTGAAAATTCACAAAAACGTGGAAAAACGGCAAAATATTGCCTAATTCGATGATATTTTGTTTAAATCACATAAAGGAAAAGGGGATGATAAACGTCAAAATATTGCTAAATTCGATGATTTTTCGTACGAAACAAAAGGCAAGAAAACTTGCTTAAAATGCAATATTATGCGAAATTCTGAGATTTGAAGGCCAAATCACATATCGTGATACTACATGAAATAGAATCGAAATATTGGCAAAAATGAATATATTTACGTAGTATCAAACTACATGAAAAACGTGAAAAAAGTCACTATATAACAATATTTGAGGATTTTAACTTCAAATCATAGAGCGAGGTTTCGTATTATTTAGATCCAAGAAAAGACATATGACAATGTTGTTTCCAATACAAATGATAAAAATCAATGTGTTTTCATTAGTATTAACTAAAATGTTCCTGATTTTCCGTTTATATTACCGATGGAAGATGTACACGAAAATCGCTCTATTCCGGCTGAAACGTCGAAATATGCAATAAAAACAGAACTTCTCCCCTTTTCAATATCTTACTCAGTATTTTAACGAGAAACATATAAATGATTGAAAATGAAGTATTTAAGGTTATTATCTAATCAATTATGTGTTTGCATCATTTTTATCGTATATATATGAATTAATACCCAAAGACTGACAATTCACAAAAACGTGGAAAAACGGCAAAATATTGCCTAATTTGATGATATTTTGTTTAAATCACATAAAGGAAAAGGGGATGATAAACGTCAAAATATTGCTAAATTCGATGATTTTTCGTACGAAACAAAAGGCAAGAAAACTAGTTTAAAATGCAATATTGTTCGAAATTCTGAGATTTGAAGGCTAAATCACATATCGTGATATTACATTAAATAGAATCGAAATATTGGTAAAAATGAATATATTTACGTAGTATCAAACTACATGAAAAACGTGAAAAAAGTCCCTATTTAACCACATTTGAAGATTTTAACTACAAATCATAGAGAGAGGTTTCGTATTATTTAGATCCAAGAAAAGATATATGACAATGTTGTTTCCAATACAAATGATACAAATCAATGTGTTTTCATTAGAATTAACTAAAATGTTCCTGATTTTCCGTTTATATTACCGAGGGAAGATGTACACGTAAAACCGCTCTAATCCGGCTGAAACGTCGATATATGCAATAAAAACCGAACTTCTCCCCTTTTCAATATCTTACTCAGTATTTTAACGAGAAACAAATAGATGATTGAAAATGAAGTATTTAAGGTTATTATCTAATCAATTATGTGTTTGCATCATTTTTATCGTATATATATATATGAATTAATACCCATAGACTGAAAATTCACAAAAACGTGGAAAACGGCAAAATATTGCCTAATTCGATGATATTTTGTTTAAATCACATAAAGGAAAAGTTGATGATAAACGTCAAAATATTGCTAAATTCGATGATTTTTAGTACGAAACAAAATGCAAGAAAACTTGCTTAAAATGCAATATTATGCGAAATTCTGAGATTTGAAGGCCAAATCACATATCGTGATACTACATGAAATAGAATCGAAATATTGGTAAAAATGAATATATTTACGTAGTATCAAACTACATGAAAAACGTGAAAAAAGTCGTTATTTAACCATATTTGAGGATTTTAACTTCAAATCATAGAGCGAGGTTTCGTATTATTTAGATCCAAGAAAAGACAAATGACAATGTTGTTTCCAATTCAAATGATAAAAATCAATGTGTTTTCATTAGAATTAACTAAAATGTTCCTGATTTTTCGTTTATATTACCGATGGAAGATGCACACGAAAATCGCTCTATTCCGGCTGAAACGTCGATATATGCAATAAAAACAGAACTTCTCCCCTTTTCAATATCTTACTCAGTATTTTAACGAGAAACAAATAGATGATTGAAAATGAAGTATTTAAGGTTATTATCTAATCAATTATGTGTTTGCATCATTTTTATCGAATATATATGAATTAATACCCATAGACTGTAAATTCACAAAAACGTAGAAAACGGCAAAATATTGCCTAATTCGATGATATTTTGTTTAAGTCACATAAAGGAAAAGGGGATGATAAACGTCAAAATATTGCTAATTTCGAGGATTTTTCGTAAGAAACAAAATGCAAGAAAACTTGCTTAAAATGCAATATTATGCGAAGTTCTGAGATTTGAAGGCCAAATCACATATCGTGATACTACATGAAATAGAATCGGAATATTGGTAAAAATGAATATATTTACGTAGTATCAAACTTCATGAAAAACGTGAAAAAAGTCACTATTTAACCATATTTGAGGATTTTAACTTCAAATCATAGAGAGAGGTTTCTTATTATTTAGATCCAAGAAAACACATATGACAATGTTGTTTCCAATACAAATGATAAAAATCAATGTGTTTTCATTAGAATTAACTAAAATGTTCCTGATTTTCCGTTTATATTACCGAGGGAAGATGTACACGTAAAACCGCTCTAATCCGGCTGAAACGTCGATATATGCAATAAAAACCGAACTTCTCCCCTTTTCAATATCTTACTCAGTATTTTAACGAGAAACAAATAGATGATTGAAAATTAGGTATTTAAGGTTATTATTTCATCAATTATGTGTTTGCATAATTTTTATCGTATATATATGAATTAATACCCATAGACTGAAAATTCACAAAAACGTGGAAAAACGGCAAAATATTGCCTAATTCGATGATATTTTGTTTAAATTACATAAAGGAAAAGGGGATGATAAACGTCAAAATATTGCTAAATTCGATGATTTTTCGTACGAATCAAAAGGCAAGAAAACTTGCTTAAAATGCAATATTATGCGAAATTCTGAGATTTGAAGGCCAAATCACATATCGTGATACAACATGAAATAGTATCGAAATATTGGTAAAAATGAATATATTTACGTAGTATCAAACTACATGAAAAACGTGAAAAAAGTTACTATTTAACAATATTTGAGGATTTTAACTTCAAATCATAGAGCGAGGTTTCGTATTATTTAGATCCAAGAAAAGACAAATGACAATGTTGTTTCCAATTCAAATGATAAAAATCAATGTGTTTTCATTAGAATTAACTAAAATGTTCCTGATTTTTCGTTTATATTACCGATGGAAGATGTACACGAAAATCGCTCTATTCCGGCTGAAACGTCGATATATGCAATAAAAACAGAACTTCTCCCCTTTTCAATATATTACACAGTATTTTAACGAGAAACAAATAGATGATTGAAAATGAAGTATTTAAGGTTATTATCTAGTCAATTATGTCTTTGCATCATTTTTATCGTATATATATGAATTAATACCCATAGACTGAAAATTCACAAAAACTTGGAAAACGGAAAAATATTGCCGAATTCGATGATATTTTGTTTAAGTCACATAAAGGAAAAGGGGATGATAAACGTCAAAATATTGCTATATTCGATGATTTTTCGTACGAAACAAAATGCAAGAATACTTGCTTAAAATGCAATATTATGCGAAATTCTGATATTTGAAGGCCAAATCACATATCGTGATACTACATGAAATAGTATCGAAATATTGGTAAAAATAAATATATTTACGTAATATCAAACTACATGAAAAACGTGAAAAAAGTCACTATTTAACCATATTTGAGGATTTTAACTTCAAATCATAGAGCGAGGTTTCGTATTATTTAGATCCAAGAAAAGACAAATGACAATGTTGTTTCCAATACAAATGATAAA
This sequence comes from Procambarus clarkii, assembly GCF_040958095.1. Taxonomy (NCBI): domain Eukaryota; kingdom Metazoa; phylum Arthropoda; class Malacostraca; order Decapoda; family Cambaridae; genus Procambarus; species Procambarus clarkii. The sequence continues at coordinate 1,992,397 of NW_027189154.1, read as the reverse complement.
AATCAATGTGTTTTCATTAGAATTAACTAAAATGTTCCTGATTTTCCGTTTATATTACCGAGGGAAGATGTACACGTAAAACCGCTCTAATCCGGCTAAAACGTCGATATATGCAATAAAAACCGAACTTCTTCCCTTTTCAATATCTTACACAGTATTTTAACGAGAAACAAATAGATGATTGGAAATGAAGTATTTAAGGTTATTATCTAATCAATTATGTGTTTGCATCATTTTTATCGTATATATATATGAATTAATACCATAGACTGAAAGTTAACAAAAACGTGGAAAAACGGCAAAATATTGCCTAATTCGATGATATTTTGTTAAAATCACATAAAGGAAAAGTTGATGATAAACGTCAAAATATTGCTAAATTCGATGATTTTTAGTACGAAACAAAATGCAAGAAAACTTGCTTAAAATGCAATATTATGCGAAATTCTGAGATTTGAAGGCCAAATCACATATCGTGATACTACATGAAATAGAATCGAAATATTGGTAAAAATGAATATATTTACGTAGTATCAAACTACATGAAAAACGTGAAAAAAGTCACTAACCATATTTGAGGATATTAACTTCAAATCGTAGAGCGAGGTTTCGTATTATTTAGATCCAAGAAAAGACAAATGACAATGTTGTTTCCAATTCAAATGATAAAAATCAATGTGTTTTCATTAGAATTAACTAAAATGTTCCTGATTTTTCGTTTATATTACCGATGGAAGATGTACACGAAAATCGCTCTATTCCGGCTGAAACGTCGGTTTATGCAATAAAAACAGAACTTCTCCCCTTTTCAATATCTTACTAAGTATTTTAACGAGAAACAAATAGTTGATTGAAATGAAGTATTTAAGGTTATTATCTAATCAATTATGTGTTTGCGTCATTTTTATCGTATATATAATGAATTAATACCCATAGACTGAAAATTCACAAAAAACGTGGAAAAACGGCAAAATATTGCCTAATTCGATGATATTTTGTTTAAATCAAATAAAGGAAAAGGGGATGATAAACGTCAAAATATTGCTAAATTCGATGATTTTTCGTACGAAACAAAATGCAAGAAAACTTGCTTAAAATGCAATATTGTGCGAAATTCTGAGATTTGAAGGCCAAATCACATATCGTGATACTACATGAAATAGAATCGAAATATTGGTAAAAATGAATATATATACGTAGTATCAAACTACATGAAAACCGTGAAAAAAGTCACTATTTAACCATATTTGAGGATTTTAACTTCAAATCATAGAGCGAGGTTTCGTATTATTTAGATTCAAGAATAGCCATATGACAATGTTGTTTCCAATACCAATGATAAAAATCAATGTGTTTTCATTAGAATTAACTAAAATGTTCCTGATTTTCCGTTTATATTACTGAGGGAAGATGTACACGTAAAATCGCTCTAATCCGGCTGAAACGTCGATATATGCAATAAAAACCGAACTTCTCCCCTTTTCAATATCTTACTCAGTATTTTAACGAGAAACAAATAGATGATTGAAAATGAAGTATTTAAGGTTATTATCTAATCAATTATGTGTTTGCATCATTTTTATCGAATATATATGAATTAATACCCATAGACTGTAAATTCACAAAAACGTAGAAAACGGCAAAATATTGCCTAATTCGATGATATTTTGTTTAAGTCACATAAAGGAAAAGGGGATGATAAACGTCAAAATATTGCTAATTTCGATGATTTTTCGTACGAAACAAAATGCAAGAAAACTTGCTTAAAATGCAATATTATGCGAAGTTCTGAGATTTGAAGGCCAAATCACATATCGTGATTCTACATGAAATAGAATCGGAATATTGGTAAAAATGAATATATTTACGTAGTATCAAACTTCATGAAAAACGTGAAAAAAGTCACTATTTAACCATATTTGAGGATTTTAACTTCAAATCATAGAGAGAGGTTTCTTATTATTTAGATCCAAGAAAACACATATGACAATGTTGTTTCCAATACAAATGATAAAAATCAATGTGTTTTCATTAGAATTAACTAAAATGTTCCTGATTTTCCGTTTATATTACCGAGGGAAGATGTACACGTAAATCCGCTCTAATCCGGCTGAAACGTCGATATATGCAATAAAAACCGAACTTCTCCCCTTTTCAATATCTTACTCAGTATTTTAACGAGAAACAAATAGATGATTGAAAATTAGGTATTTAAGGTTATTATTTCATCAATTATGTGTTTGCATAATTTTTATCGTATATATATGAATTAATACCCATAGACTGAAAATTCACAAAAACGTGGAAAAACGGCAAAATATTGCCTAATTCGATGATATTTTGTTTAAGTCACATAAAGGAAAAGGGGATGATAAACGTCAAAATATTGCTAAATTCGATGATTTTTCGTACGAAACAAAATGCAAGAAAACTTGCTTAAAATGAAATATTATGCGAAATTCTGAGATTTGAAGGCCAAATCACATATCGTGATACTACATGAAATAGAATCGAAATATTGGTAAAATGAATATATTTACGTAGTATCAAACTACATGAAAAACGTTAAAAAAGTCACTATTTAACCATATTTGAGAATTTTAACTTCAAATCATAGAGAGAGGTTTCGTATTATTTAGATCCAAGAAAAGACATATGACAATGTTGTTTCCAATACAAATTATAAAAATCAATGTGTTTTCATTAGAATTAACTAAAATGTTCCTGATTTTCCGTTTATATTACCGAGGGAAGATGTACACGTAAAACCGCTCTAATCCGGCTGAAACGTCGATATATGCAATAAAAACCGAACTTCTTCCCTTTTCAATATCTTACACAGTATTTTAACGAGAAACTAATAGATGATTGAAAATGAAGTATTTAAGGTTATTATCTAATCAATTATGTGTTTGCATCATTTTTATCGTATATATATGAATTAATACCCATAGACTGAAAATTCACAAAAATGTGGAAAAACGGCAAAATATTGCCTAATTCGATGATATTTTGTTTAAGTCACATATAGGAAAAGGGGATGATAAACGTCAAAATATTGCTAAATTCGATGATTTTTCGTACGAAACAAAATGCAAGAAAACTTGCTTAAAATGCAATATTATGCGAAATTCTGAGATTTGAAGGCCAAATCACATATCGTGATACTACATGAAATAGAATCGAAATATTGGTAAAAATGAATATATTTACGTAGTATCAAACTACATGAAAAACGTTAAAAAAGTAACTATTTAACCATATTTGAGGATTTTAACTTCAAATCATAGAGAGAGGTTTCGTATTATTTAGATCCAAGAAAAGACATATGACAATGTTGTTTCCAATACAAATTATAAAAATCAATGTGTTTTCATTAGAATTAACTAAAATGTTCCTGATTTTCCGTTTATATTACCGAGGGAAGATGTACACGTAAAACCGCTCTAATCCGGCTGAAACGTCGATATATGCAATAAAAACCGAACTTCTCCCCTTTTCAATATCTTACACAGTATTTTAACGAGAAACAAATAGATGATTGAAAATGAAGTATTTAAGGTTATTATCTAGTCAATTATGTCTTTGCATCATTTTTATCGTATATATATGAATTAATACCCATAGACTGAAAATTCACAAAAACTTGGAAAACGGAAAAATATTGCCGAATTCGATGATATTTTGTTTAAGTCACATAAAGGAAAAGGGGATGATAAACGTCAAAATATTGCTATATTCGATGATTTTTCGTACGAAACAAAATGCAAGAATACTTGCTTAAAATGCAATATTATGCGAAATTCTGAGATTTGAAGGCCAAATCACATATCGTGATACTACATGAAATAGTATCGAAATATTGGAAAAAATAAATATATTTACGTAATATCAAACTACATGAAAAACGTGAAAAAAGTCACTATTTAACCATATTTGAGGATTTTAACTTCAAATCATAGAGCGAGGTTTCGTATTATTTAGATCCAAGAAAAGACAAATGACAATGTTGTTTCCAATACAAATGATAAAAATCAATGTGTTTTCATTAGAATTAACTAAAATGTTCCTGATTTTCCGTTTATATTACCGAGGGAAGATGTACACGTAAAACCGCTCTAATCCGGCTAAAACGTCGATATATGCAATAAAAACCGAACTTCTTCCCTTTTCAATATCTTACACAGTATTTTAACGAGAAACAAATAGATGATTGGAAATGAAGTATTTAAGGTTATTATCTAATCAATTATGTGTTTGCATCATTTTTATCGTATATATATATGAATTAATACCATAGACTGAAAGTTAACAAAAACGTGGAAAAACGGCAAAATATTGCCTAATTCGATGATATTTTGTTAAAATCACATAAAGGAAAAGTTGATGATAAACGTCAAAATATTGCTAAATTCGATGATTTTTAGTACGAAACAAAATGCAAGAAAACTTGCTTAAAATGCAATATTATGCGAAATTCTGAGATTTGAAGGCCAAATCACATATCGTGATACTACATGAAATAGAATCGAAATATTGGTAAAAATGAATATATTTACGTAGTATCAAACTACATGAAAAACGTGAAAAAAGTCACTATTTAACCATATTTGAGGATATTAACTTCAAATCGTAGAGCGAGGTTTCGTATTATTTAGATCCAAGAAAAGACAAATGACAATGTTGTTTCCAATTCAAATGATAAAAATCAATGTGTTTCCATTAGAATTAACTAAAATGTTCCTGATTTTTCGTTTATATTACCGATGGAAGATGTACACGAAAATCGCTCTATTCCGGCTGAAACGTCGGTTTATGCAATAAAAACAGAACTTCTCCCCTTTTCAATATCTTACTCAGTATTTTAACGAGAAACAAATAGTTGATTGAAATGAAGTATTTAAGGTTATTATCTAATCAATTATGTGTTTGCGTCATTTTTATCGTATATATAATGAATTAATACCCATAGACTGAAAATTCACAAAAACGTGGAAAAACGGCAAAATATTGCCTAATTCGATGATATTTTGTTTAAATCAAATAAAGGAAAAGGGGATGATAAACGTCAAAATATTGCTAAATTCGATGATTTTTCGTACGAAACAAAATGCAAGAAAACTTGCTTAAAATGCAATATTGTGCGAAATTCTGAGATTTGAAGGCCAAATCACATATCGTGATACTACATGAAATAGAATCGAAATATTGGTAAAAATGAATATATATACGTAGTATCAAACTACATGAAAAAACGTGAAAAAAGTCACTATTTAACCATATTTGAGGATTTTAACTTCAAATCATAGAGCGAGGTTTCGTATTATTTAGATTCAAGAATAGCCATATGACAATGTTGTTTCCAATACCAATGATAAAAATCAATGTGTTTTCATTAGAATTAACTAAAATGTTCCTGATTTTCCGTTTATATTACTGAGGGAAGATGTACACGTAAAATCGCTCTAATCCGGCTGAAACGTCGATATATGCAATAAAAACCGAACTTCTCCCCTTTTCAATATCTTACTCAGTATTTTAACGAGAAACAAATAGATGATTGAAAATGAAGTATTTAAGGTTATTATCTAATCAATTATGTGTTTGCATCATTTTTATCGAATATATATGAATTAATACCCATAGACTGTAAATTCACAAAAACGTAGAAAACGGCAAAATATTGCCTAATTCGATGATATTTTGTTTAAGTCACATAAAGGAAAAGGGGATGATAAACGTCAAAATATTGCTAATTTCGATGATTTTTCTTACGAAACAAAATGCAAGAAAACTTGCTTAAAATGCAATATTATGCGAAGTTCTGAGATTTGAAGGCCAAATCACATATCGTGATTCTACATGAAATAGAATCGGAATATTGGTAAAAATGAATATATTTACGTAGTATCAAACTTCATGAAAAACGTGAAAAAAGTCACTATTTAACCATATTTGAGGATTTTAACTTCAAATCATAGAGAGAGGTTTCTTATTATTTAGATCCAAGAAAACACATATGACAATGTTGTTTCCAATACAAATGATAAAAATCAATGTGTTTTCATTAGAATTAACTAAAATGTTCCTGATTTTCCGTTTATATTACCGAGGGAAGATGTACACGTAAATCCGCTCTAATCCGGCTGAAACGTCGATATATGCAATAAAAACCGAACTTCTCCCCTTTTCAATATCTTACTCAGTATTTTAACGAGAAACAAATAGATGATTGAAAATTAGGTATTTAAGGTTATTATTTCATCAATTATGTGTTTGCATAATTTTTATCGTATATATATGAATTAATACCCATAGACTGAAAATTCACAAAAACGTGGAAAAACGGCAAAATATTGCCTAATTCGATGATATTTTGTTTAAATCAAATAAAGGAAAAGGGGATGATAAACGTCAAAATATTGCTAAATTCGATGATTTTTCGTACGAAACAAAATGCAAGAAAACTTGCTTAAAATGCAATATTATGCGAAATTCTGAGATTTGAAGGCCAAATCACATATCGTGATACAACATGAAATAGTATCGAAATATTGGTAAAAATGAATATATTTACGTAGTATCAAACTACATGAAAAACGTGAAAAAAGTTACTATTTAACAATATTTGAGGATTTTAACTTCAAATCATAGAGCGAGGTTTCGTATTATTTAGATCCAAGAAAAGACAAATGACAATGTTGTTTCCAATTCAAATGATAAAAATCAATGTGTTTTCATTAGAATTAACTAAAATGTTCCTGATTTTTCGTTTATATTACCGATGGAAGATGTACACGAAAATCGCTCTATTCCGGCTGAAACGTCGATATATGCAATAAAAACAGAACTTCTCCCCTTTTCAATATCTTACTCAGTATTTTAACGAGAAACATATAGATGATTGAAAATGAAGTATTTAAGGTTATTATCTAATCAATTATGTGTTTGCATCATTTTTATCGTATATATATGAATTAATACCCATAGACTGAAAATTCACAAAAACGTGGAAAAACGGCAAAATATTGCCTAATTCGATGATATTTTGTTTAAGTCACATAAAGGAAAAGGGGATGATAAACGTCAAAATATTGCTAAATTCGATGATTTTTCGTACGAAACAAAATGCAAGAAAACTTGCTTAAAATGCAATATTATGCGAAATTCTGAGATTTGAAGGCCAAATCACATATCGTGATACTACATGAAATAGAATCGAAATATTGGTAAAATGAATATATTTACGTAGTATCAAACTACATGAAAAACGTTAAAAAAGTCACTATTTAACCATATTTGAGAATTTTAACTTCAAATCATAGAGAGAGGTTTCGTATTATTTAGATCCAAGAAAAGACATATGACAATGTTGTTTCCAATACAAATTATAAAAATCAATGTGTTTTCATTAGAATTAACTAAAATGTTCCTGATTTTCCGTTTATATTACCGAGGGAAGATGTACACGTAAAACCGCTCTAATCCGGCTGAAACGTCGATATATGCAATAAAAACCGAACTTCTTCCCTTTTCAATATCTTACACAGTATTTTAACGAGAAACAAATAGATGATTGAAAATGAAGTATTTAAGGTTATTATCTAATCAATTATGTGTTTGCATCATTTTTATCGTATATATATGAATTAATACCCATAGACTGAAAATTCACAAAAATGTGGAAAAACGGCAAAATATTGCCTAATTCGATGATATTTTGTTTAAGTCACATAAAGGAAAAGGGGATGATAAACGTCAAAATATTGCTAAATTCGATGATTTTTCGTACGAAACAAAATGCAAGAAAACTTGCTTAAAATGCAATATTATGCGAAATTCTGAGATTTGAAGGCCAAATCACATATCGTGATACTACATGAAATAGAATCGAAATATTGGTAAAAATGAATATATTTACGTAGTATCAAACTTCATGAAAAACGTGAAAAAAGTCACTATTTAACCATATTTGAGGATTTTAACTTCAAATCATAGAGAGAGGTTTCTTATTATTTAGATCCAAGAAAACACATATGACAATGTTGTTTCCAATACAAATGATAAAAATCAATGTGTTTTCATTAGAATTAACTAAAATGTTCCTGATTTTCCGTTTATATTACCGAGGGAAGATGTACACGTAAATCCGCTCTAATCCGGCTGAAACGTCGATATATGCAATAAAAACCGAACTTCTCCCCTTTTCAATATCTTACTCAGTATTTTAACGAGAAACAAATAGATGATTGAAAATTAGGTATTTAAGGTTATTATTTCATCAATTATGTGTTTGCATAATTTTTATCGTATATATATGAATTAATACCCATAGACTGAAAATTCACAAAAACGTGGAAAAACGGCAAAATATTGCCTAATTCGATGATATTTTGTTTAAATCAAATAAAGGAAAAGGGGATGATAAACGTCAAAATATTGCTAAATTCGATGATTTTTCGTACGAAACAAAATGCAAGAAAACTTGCTTAAAATGCAATATTATGCGAAATTCTGAGATTTGAAGGCCAAATCACATATCGTGATACAACATGAAATAGTATCGAAATATTGGTAAAAATGAATATATTTACGTAGTATCAAACTACATGAAAAACGTGAAAAAAGTTACTATTTAACAATATTTGAGGATTTTAACTTCAAATCATAGAGCGAGGTTTCGTATTATTTAGATCCAAGAAAAGACAAATGACAATGTTGTTTCCAATTCAAATGATAAAAATCAATGTGTTTTCATTAGAATTAACTAAAATGTTCCTGATTTTTCGTTTATATTACCGATGGAAGATGTACACGAAAATCGCTCTATTCCGGCTGAAACGTCGATATATGCAATAAAAACAGAACTTCTCCCCTTTTCAATATCTTACTCAGTATTTTAACGAGAAACATATAGATGATTGAAAATGAAGTATTTAAGGTTATTATCTAATCAATTATGTGTTTGCATCATTTTTATCGTATATATATGAATTAATACCCATAGACTGAAAATTCACAAAAACGTGGAAAAACGGCAAAATATTGCCTAATTCGATGATATTTTGTTTAAGTCACATAAAGGAAAAGGGGATGATAAACGTCAAAATATTGCTAAATTCGATGATTTTTCGTACGAAACAAAATGC